>NW_023251258.1:298760-303124 GCF_002007445.2 Ailuropoda melanoleuca
ATAATTATTTTGTCAAATCTCTATTGCTTTAATTTTCTAGATTAATGTAATCCCAGTATTCAATCCTGGAGTGACGTTGTTTTCAAGGAGTGTACAAGGCAGCAGGGCTAATAAGAACTTTGTTACATTTCTACAGAGCAGGACCTCTGAATCACTCTTCTCTCTGCCCCAGTTACCTCCTTGTTTCTAAGGCTATAGATGATGGGGTTGAGCATTGGGGTCAAGATGGTGTAGAAGACACCCAGGACCTTGTCCTCTGTGGGAGATCGGTAGGATCTTGGGCGTAAGTAAGTGTAAGCAAAGGGTGCATAGTAGAAAGTCACCACAGTGAGGTGGGTGCTGCAGGTCAAATAGGCCTTCCTCCTCCCCTCTGTTGACCGCATGTGGCAGATGGTAAGGAGAACCCGGCCATAGGAACATGCAATGCCAATGAAAGGAAATACAAGGAAGAGGGCAATGCTCACAAACACTGTGTACTCATAGACCCAGGTGTCCATGCAGGCCAAAGTCAACATGGCCGGAACATCACAGAAGAAATTGGTTGATGGTCCTGAATCGACAGTAAGGAATATGCAGGACATATGCAGTGTGAGCAAAAGAGTTGATTTATCCCATTATCCAAGATCCTGTTATCATCAACGTATAAGCTCTTTTGCTCATACGAATCGGATAGTGGAGAGGAAAGCAAATAGCCACATAACGATCATAGGCCATAGAGGCCATTATTAATGCTTCTGCACCAGCTAAAATAATGAAGAAGAAGCACTGAACTCCACACCCAATGAAAGAAATAGAATTGTTTCCAGAGAGATAATCAGAAGCCATTTGGGGACAAAGGTGGAGATGAAGTTCAGGTCCATGAGGGAGAGCTGACTAAGTAGAAAATACATGGGTATATGAAGATGGGTGTCCAGGAGGATGAGAATGATCATGGACAGGTTTCCAAACAGAGCCATTAGGAAAATGAGAAAAATGAGAATGAAGAAAAACAGGCCAAAACTTGATGGTGGGAATAAGCCCATTAAGAAGAAATCAGTAGTTGTTTCATTAATATTTTCCATGGAATATTAATGTAGTTGCCCCTAAAGAGAGACACATATTAAATACAGAAACATAGTCTCTTATTAATTCATTATTATACTTCCACTGTGATTTATTCAGGACACATTGCAGCTCTTAAAAAACATAACACATATTTGGAAAGAACAGTCAATTTTTAACTCATACATAAAATCTTGATTGCACATATATCTGTCTCCAAAGTATTTCATGGAATGTGTAAATTTGTAAGGATAATGTATTTTTGTGACTTTAATATGATACATATATTTTATTTTAGTATGTAAATTTAGTTATTATCAACATCAGAACTTAAACTTTTAATGTATGCATTGTCCAACAATGTAAATGCATAAATTACATACCCAAACTTGAATATATTTTATGATCTTTATGGAAGTTTTGAAATTTTTTTAATTAAGCCCTAATATTTTTGAACCTATAGTAGTCTATCAGGTCATGCTGCTTGTTTGTTCATTTGTTTATTTTCCTTAGAAAGATTGCCAATTCAAGCTTTTTAAGAGCTAAGCATTATTATCTGCTCCTTTCCCCCCAGAAACCTACAATAAATAGTTATTGCCAAATATAATTTTATGAAGCAGATTTCTTTTTACTCCTCACTCAATATTCAAATGCTTTAGTTTAAGGAAACTCTTTTCCTGATAACTTATTCTAAATTTTTAGTGTAGATCCATGACTCCACTCAAGCTCTCTTAAAAGATCTGTATTGTGTTCAACTGCTTCTCAATAATTATATAACATTGTGCATTGCTTTATGGCACCTTTTCTTATTCTGTTTTACCTCTTCTTTTTGTGTATTTACAACTCTCTCCATTTTTAGATAAGTGTGAGAGTTTAGTCCCTATTTGTATCACCCCCTATCATAAGACTCAACTAACATAATAATAAAGGAGTAAATCTGCATCAATTTAAAGAAAGTGGAAAGAGAGTAGAGGGCAAAATCAGAGGTGAAAAGGTTAAGAACCTTTGGGGAGAAGAAATTTTAAGGAATAGACACATAAAAGGAGAAGGAGTAATGGCATTTTGAGAGTATTCTATGTGGGAATGAGAGGAGGGAATTTTCTCCAGAAGGAATACCATCAGTGAGTATATCCCAGCATGTTATGCCTCAAGAGGATGGTAGTGCTTCAGTGTCTCATACTTTTCTAGGACCAAAGCCATCAGACCTTTGAGGAAGTAATTATAGGAAAACAGACAGACAGACAGACACACAAACGGAGATAAAAATGATTGGCATAAATGCAAGAAACCTTCACAAAAATCTGATATGTTCAGAGCAGTATGAGAAGTTTTTAAATCCAAAGTAATAATTCCATGAGTTATATGAAATGAGTACTAACCAACAATAAAAAACTTCTGGAAATGTAAAATATAATATTTTAATAAATTTAAGGAAAGTATCATAAGTTCATGTGTATTCACCAGAAAACAGCAACAAAACACAAAATTTGACATTTAAAACAGATAAGAAACTGATACGAAAAATACAAATGACCCAGCATATACTTATGGGCAGTCCTGTAAATAAATAAGACATTGATTTATTTTTGACAAAATATTTATTTACTTTAAGTGAATATTATTATATAAGACATTTTCACTCAGAACCACTATATATGAGCTACAATTTTCCAAGATGATGCAAAGAAAACAGAAAAAATAATAAATAAAATCTATTAAATGGTATTTTCTAGAAAATATGAAATATTGTCTTGAAAACAATTTTTTGATAATCCTCAATATCAGGTAGAGAGATATCATAAATTATCCTTGAGAGAAATAATGGTAATATGAGAAGAAATACATGCAGTAATGTATAAAGTAACATCATGTTTCTATACAATACTGGTATATATTTTATATGCAAACAATAAATTCTAGGAGATGGAAGAAAGCTATCAATGCATGTCCTCAAAGATAACCTGGGATGTAACTATGTTGACAGAATGGGGAGGGGAGGGAAAAAGTTTAAAGATATAGGTAGGGGATGGCACTTCATCCACCATAGCCTGAGTTACAAATCGTGGCCTGATATTTGGGATTTAGGAATCAAGCATTAGAAGATGAGCATATTGTTTAAAATATTGAGGAAATACTGGGAAAAATTATAAAATAATTTGAAGTATTTGCCTTGGGCGTCAAGAGGAATGGGTTATGGGACCATCATTTACCCTGTGGTTTGTTTATGCCATGTCCATGCTTTCTTGGAATAAAATATTGAAGTGATATAAAAGTTATTTCAGTTAGTAATGTACATGTACTCAAATTATTGTAGACGTGAATCTCCAAATCTGTGAAATACCTACAGCAGGGTTCTGGGTCTACATGAAGCGATTGATCTGCGGTTATTGTGTGCTCACTGTCAACTTGCAGAGGAAAAACTGGGAGAGCTGGTTTTGTTTATAAGTTAAAGAAGTATTGCATCTGGCATGGAAGCCACTATAGATATTGAATATCTGTTTCAAGATCAAGTGTGAAGAACTATATTTTATGTAAAAATAATCAGATTATTTCCCTTTTATTTTGATTTTACGCCGTGACATAATGAAAACTAATCTGTTTATACACTATTTACAGAAGCTTCGCACCTGCCTCAGTCTTTGAAACTTCACTAGAGCTTTTGGTTTGGCATCAACATTACTGACAACATACAGTGGAGAAAAAGGAAAAAGAGATGGTTTCTTAGTGAGCTTGAGAGCTAAGCCTTGAACCTGAACAAGGTCCATACATGGCAGAGAAGATAGAAATGTATACTTTCATTGACTATCTCCACTGGGTGGAACATAAAATGTGTCAAGATTTGTGCCAGGAATAAATTTTGTTTAATCCTGACCAATGGTTTTTGAGTTTGATACAACCTTCAATATGGTTACAGATATTTGCAGATGATAAATCAAGTTTCATAGATTTAAGGAAATTATTGGATTTCGTGTCTTAAAATAGATGCTAGATAGATAGATGCAGATTTTATATATTAAATTTGTATTTAAAATTAATCCTATCTTATTGCTAAACATTATTAGGCAATAATTATGAAATAGAAATGGTTATTTTATCTGTTCAAAACTAAATAGAAATGAAAAGAAAAATATAGCATCTATTAAGTAAAAATTTACCAAGGATGAAACAGAGTCAAGGCTGTATATAAATTCCTTTATGCTTAAATAAATTGGGTTAATGCTTACATAATGTTTATTTCAAGGTATTTCTTGTTTCCTCTTATTTGGAGTCTTAATCATATTTTCATTGTTCCCTGCAACAATACAACTTTAATCAATGGTGTA
>NW_023251258.1:303224-326592 GCF_002007445.2 Ailuropoda melanoleuca
CCAGCTCAACTCAGGGGACCGGCTGAAAAAGGGGTCCCCTACTCCTCCGCCATCTTAACCTCCCCTCTCGAAAGTTCTATTCTTGTAAACAGCCCCTAAAAGTGCTGCTGAATCTGGACCCATACTCTGTCACTGGAGATCGAGCTTGACTATGTTCAAAAGAGGGCCTATACGTGGGAATTATAGCCACCAACCTCAATTTTTCTTCTGAGGGCAGCCACATGCCAACTTCTCTCAATCCCCTTCCCCCATCCTCCATGGATCACAGCCCTCCAGCATGTGTCCCAGTCATCAGGGTGATCCCTTCTCCTTTCATGAAGCTTGGGAAGTTTCAGGGCCTTGGGGGAATCCAACCAGGGAGGAGGGTGTCTGATGGAAACTTACTCTTAGATGAACTGGTGTGAACCATACCGATGGCGTCACTTGGGTTCCAAAGCACTGGCCGGTTGACTGGGCATGAATCAGCAGCATGGGACTTATCAATGCCTAGGATGGCCCACCCCTGGATGGCCCACCCCCAGTCATTTTTACAACTTCCTGTGCTAGCCATGCCTTCAGTGGCTGAGACTATTGGCACAAAAAGTCTGCAGGAACACATTGGGAAAACTTGAGCCAAGAGCTGGACTTTGGGCAAGTGGACGTGCCCCAGCCTCTGTCCTCTGGATAGAATGTGACTTTCCCACTTCCACAAGTTTCTCTGTAGGATTATAGCCCTGACATCACAAGGTGCTTTGGAGAGTCTGAGGACTGTGTCTAGGACCGTACCCAGTGAAGGCCTTTCCACAATTGCTTCGGATTGTGGCATGGGGTGTGGATCGCGAGTCACCTTTGGCCACCCAAGATGAGCTTCCTAATTAAGTTCCCTTCTGTTGCATTAGCTTGTTTTCTTTTTTTTTATATCCAAAGCTATGACTTTATTCTGACCCAGTCAATAGGAAATGCAACCTTACATAAATAGTCTACCACAAAAGACATTTCAGAATGACAGCTTTTAAGAACACTAAATTTTTTTAGAATGATAAAGATATAACTTATGAATTAAAATACTCAAATTTCAAACACTTTGGAAATAGAAGTTACAGTGCATTTGCTTTGTGAGGTTTTTTGCTCTTCTGAGAAAAAAGGACGAAAGTAAAACTTTCCTAAGTACAATCATTTCTTAAATATCTGTGTAACTGAGTGTAGCATTCACAGGCACATTCAAAATAACATGCACAAGAAAAATCTAAGTTTAGAATAATATTTTAAATATTTTTTTACTGTATGTGGAATTGCTCTCTTTTCTCAGCTTTATCCCAGGTCAAGGTCTATAACATGTATTTTTTTAAATTTTTTTTATTATATTATGTTAGTCACCATACAGTACATCCCCAGGTTTTATGTAAAGTTCTATGATTCATTAGTTGCGTATAACACCCAGTGCACAATGCAAAGGTGCCCTCCTTACTACCCATCACCAATCTATCCCATTCCCCCCTCCCTTTTAAGCCCTCAGTTTGTTTCTCAGAGTCCATAGTCTCTCATGCTTCATTCCCTCATCTGATTACCTCCCCTTTCTTTATCCTTTTCTTCTCCTACCGATCTTCCTAGTTCTTATGTCCCATAGGTGAGAGAAACCAAATGATAATTGTCTTTCTGTGCTTGACTTATTTCACTAAGCATTATCTCCTCCAGTGCCGTCCATGCTGCAGCAAATTTTGAGAACTCGTTCATTCTGATAGCTGAGTAATAATACATTGCATATATGGACCACAGCTTCTTAATCCAGCCATCTGTCGAAGGGCAACTCAGTTCTTTCCACGATTTAGATATTGTGGACAATGCTGCTATGAACATTGGGGTGCATATGGCCCTTCTCTTCACTATGTCTGTATCTTTGGGGTAAATACCCAGTAGTGCAATGGCTGTGTCATAGGGTAGCTCAATTTTTAACTTTTTAAGGGACCTCCACAATGTTTTCCAGAGTGGCTGTACCAACTTGCATTCCCACCAACAATGTAGGAGGGATCCCCTTTCTCCACATACTCTCCAGCAATTGCTGTTTCCTACCTTGTTAATTTTTGCCATTCTAACTGGCATAAGGAGGTATCTTAGTGTGGTTTTGATTTGAATTTCCCTAATGGCTAATAATTTTGAACATTTTTTCATTTGTCTGTTAGCCATTTGTATATCATCATTGGAAGACTGTCTGTTCATATCTTCTGCCCATTTTTGATTTATTTGTTTCTCATGTATTGAGTTTGAGAAGTTCTTTGAAGATCTTGGATACCAGTCTTTTATCTGTAGCATCACTTGCAAAAATCTTCTCCCATTCCATGGGCTGCCTCTTAGTTTTTTTGACTGTTTCCTTGGCTGTGCAGAAACTTTTTTTCTTTTTCTTTTTTTTTTTTTAAAGATTTTATTTATTTATTTGACAGAGATAGAGACAGTCAGTGAGAGAGGGAAACACAAGCAGGGGGAGTGGGAGAGGAAGAAGCAGGCTCCCAGCAGAGGAGCCTGACGTGGGGCTCGATCCCGTAACGCCGGGATCACGCCCTGAGCCGAAGGCAGACGCCCAACCGCTGTGCCACCCAGGCGCCCCAGAAACTTTTTTTCTTGATGAAGTCCCACAAGATCATTTTCTCTTTTGTTTCTCTTGCCTTTGGAGATGTGTCATGAAAACCTTGCTTTGGCCGATGTCGTAGAGGTTGCTCCTTTGTTCTCCTCTATGACTTTGATGGATTCCTGTCTCACATAGAGGTCTTTCATCNCTGTCTCACATTGAGGTCTTTCATCCATTTGGAGTTTATTTTTGTGTATGGTGTGAGAGAGTGGTCAAGTTTCATTCTTTTGCATGTAGCTGTCCAATTTTCCCAGCACCATTTATTGAAGAGACAGTCCTTTTTTCCACTGGATGCTTTTTCCTGCTTTATCAAAGATTACTTGCCCAAAGAGCCAAGGGTCCATTTCTGGGTTCTCTATTCTGTTCCATTGGTCGATGTGTCTGTTTTTGAGCCAGTACCATGCTGTCTTTGTGATCACGGCTTTGTAGTACAGCTCGAAATCCGGCATTGTGATGCCCCCAGCTTTATTTTTCCTTTTCAACAGTTCCTTGGTGATTCGGGTCCTTATCAGGTTCTATACAAATTTAAGGACTATTTGTTCCAGTTCCTAGAAAAATGTCCTCGGTATTTTGATCGGGATAGCATTGAAAGTGTACATTGCTCTGGATAGCATGGGTATTTTAACTATTTTACTTCTTCCAGACCATGAGCATGGAGTATTTTTCCAACTTTTTGTGTCTTCCTCAATGTCTTTCAAGAGTGATTNTATTTTTCCATCTTTTTGTGTCTTCCTCAATGTCTTTCAAGAGTGATTTATAGTTTCTAGAATATAGATCCTTTACGTGTCTGGTTATGTTAATTCCAAGGTAATGTATGGTTTTTGGTGCTATTGTAAATGGGACATTTCCCCTAATTTCTCTTTCTTCAGTATCATTATCCGTGTATAGAAATGCAACTGATTTCTGAGCATTGTTTTTGTATCCCACCACGTTACTGAATTGCTCTATAACTTCTAATAGTTTGTGAGTGGATTCTTTTGGGTTTTTCATATAGAGTATCATGTCATCGGCAAAGAGAGACAGTTTGACTTCTTTGCCGATTTGGATACCTTTGATCCCTTTTTGTCTTCTGATTGCTGTTGCAAGGACTTCTAGTACTATGTTGAATAATAGTGGAGAGAGTGGGCATCCTTGTCATGTTCCTGATGTTAAGGGAAAGTCTTCCAGCTTTTCCCCATTGAGAATAATATTTGCTGTAGGTTTTTCATAGATGGCTTTTATGAGCTTGAGAAATGTATCCTCTATTCCTATACTCTGAAGGGTATTAATCAGGAATGGATGCTGTATTTTGTCAAATGCTTTTTCTGCATCTATTGAGAGAATCATCTGATTTCTGAATTTTTGTTTCTGGATAAAATCTAAGGCACTGTTAGATTTGCAAATGTTATACCACGCTTGCATCCCAGGGATGAATCCCACTTGGTCATGATGGATAATCCTTTTAATGTACTGTTGGATTCTATTAGCAAGGATCTTGTTGAGGATTTTGGCATCCATATTCATTAGAGAAATCGGTCTGTAATTCTCCTTTTTGAGGGGGTCTTTGCCTGGTTTGGGGATCAAGGTAATATTGGCCTCATAGAATGAGTTTGGTAGCTTTCCTTCTGTTTCTATTTTTTGAAATAGCTTTAGGAGAATAGGTATTATTTCTTCTTTGAATGTTTGGTAGAATTCCCAGGGAAAACCATCTGGGCCTGGAGTTTTTTGTTTGTTTGTTTGTTTGTTTGTTTGTTTTTTGGTTTGTTTTTTGGAAGGTTGTTTATCACTGACTCAATCTCTTCATAATTAATTGGCCTGATTAAAAATCAATTTCTTCCTGTTTTAGTCTTTGTAGTTTATAGGTTTCCAATAAGGCCTGCATCTCTTCCAGATTGCTTAATTTATTGACATAAAGCTGTTGATAAAAGTTTCTAATAATCCTTCCAATTTCATTGGTGTTGGTTGTGAACTCTCCTTTTTCATTCATAATTTTATTAATTTGGGTCCTTTCTCTATCTTTTGGATAAGTCTTGCCTGTGGTCTGTCAATTTTATTAATTCTGTCAAAGAACCAGCTTCTAGTTATGTTGATCTGATCTACTGTACTACTGGTTTCTAATTCATTGATTTCTGCTCTAATCTTGGTCAACTGCTTCCTCGTGCATGGATTAGTCCTGTCCATCTGTTGCTGTTCCAGCTTCTTGAGGTGAGAATATAAAAAGTGCATTTTAGAGTTTTCTATTCTTTGGAGTGAGGCTTGGATGGCTATGTGTTTCCTCCTTAGGACTCCATTTGCAGTATCCCATTGTTTTGGGGCATTGTGTTTTCATTCTCGTTGGTCTCCATAAATTGTTTAAATTGATTTTTGATTTCCTGGACTACCAAATCATTCCTGAGCAGGATGGTTCTTAGCCTCCAAGTGTTTGAGTTTCTTCAAGGTTTTTCCTTGTGGTTGAGTTCCAATTTCAGAGCGTTGTGGTCTGAGAATATGCAGGGTATAATTTCAATCTTTTGGTATCAGTTGAGACCTGTTTTGTGTCCCAGAACATGGTCTATTCTTGAGAATGTTCCATGGGCATTAGAGTAGAATGAGTATTCTTTGGTTCTGGGGTTTAGTGTTCTATATATATCTATGAGGTCCAACTCGTCGAGTGTCGCCTTCTAATCCCTTGCTTCTTTGTCGATTTTCTGCATGGGTGCTCTGTCTATTCCTGATAGTGGAGTGTTGAGGTCCCCTACTTTTAATGTATTTTTATCTATATGTCCCTTTATTCTGGTGAAGAGTTGGCTTGTGTCTCTAACTGCTCCCCTGTGGGGGCATATATATTTATTATTGTCATATCCCCTTGTTGGATACATCATTTAAGAATAATATAGTGCCCTTCTGTGTCTCTAACTATAGTCTTTAGTTTAAAATCCAATCTGTCTGATATAAGATTTGCTACCCCATCTTTCTTTTGAGGTCCATTGACATGAAAGATCATATTCCATCCCTTTATTTTCAGTCTGAATGTATCTTTAGTTTCAAAATGAGTCTCTTGTAGATGGCAAATGGATGGGTGATGTCTTTTTATCCAATCTGCAACCCTGTGGCATTTTATGGGACATTTAGGACATTTACATTGAGACTGAATATTGAGAGGTATGATTTTAATGATGCCATGTTGTCAGTAAAGTCTTTGTTTCTATTGATTGTGACTTTCTGTTCTGTATCACTCTTGGGGTTTTTTTACCTTTATAGGACCCCCCTTAATATCTCCTTTAGGGCTGATTTCATGTTTATGAAATTGGTCAGTGACTGGCTATTCTGTAAGGTCTTTATTTCTCCATCAATTCTGAATTACAGCCTTACTGGATAAAGGATCCTTGGCTGAATGTTTTTCTCTGAAAGAGCTTTAAAAATTCCCCCTCCCAACCCTTTCTCTCATTCTGGGTCTGTGTCAACATGTCTGATGTAATTCTGATACCGTTGCCTTGGTACGTGAGAAATTTCTTTTCCCTGGCCTCTTTCAGTACTGTATCCTTGGATCTAATATTTGTGAATTGCGCTATGACGTGACGTGGCATAGGTTTGTCATGGTTGAGCTTGGGAGGGGTCCTCTCTGCCTCTTGACCATGAATGTTTGATTCCCTTGCTAGATTAGGGAAGTTTTCAACTAAAATTTGTTCAAATATCTCTTCTAGACCTCTGTTTTTCTCCACTCCCTTTGGGGTGCCGATGATTCTGACATCGGAACGTTTCATTGAGTCAGTAATCTCCTGTAACCTACATTCTTGCGCATGGATTTTTTTATGTCCAATTTCTATTTTAGCTTTCTTTTCTACTAACCCATCCTCCAATTCGCTGATACATTCTTCTGCCTCATTCACCTTGGCCATCAGAGCCTCTAGTTTTGACTGCATTTGGGTCATATAATTTTTAATTTCTGCCAGATTCACTCTCATTTCAGCCCTTAGAGATTCTATATTCTCATTAACATTTTCGTTAATACTTTTTTCAAGTCTACACGTCATCTTGACCATTGTTACTCTGAATTCCATTTCTGAGAATTTGGTTATATCCATATCCATTATTTCTGTGGCAGAGACCACAGACTCATTGTCTTTTCTTAGCTTGGGGGGGGATTTCTCCTTTTCGTCATTCTAATGAGGAGAGGTTGCAGAGTTGTCCAGAGCCCAAATTATTGACCGGGACCCAGGCCATGCGCCCTTGTTTTATAGGGATCTTAGGGAATTGGGCTTCTTGATTTTTCAGCCTGCCTTCTGGGGGAGGGGCCTGCCGTGCCGATATTCAGGCAAGCCTGTTTGGGTAGAGTCTCTGTGTCCCCTGCGAGGGGGGATAGGGTTGGGCACACTGTGAGCCAGCATTTCAGGGCTTTTGTTCTCTGGCCGCTTTCTGTGATGTTTTGCTGTGCCTCTTCTGAGAGTCAGATCACAGCGGCCAAATCTCAGCCTCTGTTTCAGAACAGAGGGATAGTGGACCATTCTCCACTGATGTTCTGGCCCCTTTAATCTGTTTCTGTTGGTGCTGCTCAACCCTGCAATGTCCCGTGATGTGCACCCCACAGCTGGCGTCCCAGCCCTCTCTTCCAGGTCTGGTGTGTCTCTGTCCTTTGTGTTTCTAACACCACCAGCTGCCAGCTGCCAGCTGCCCTCACGTGGTTCCAGAGTTCCAGGTCTCAGTCTGGTTCCAGTGAGCACACCAGAGCTCCATTTCATTCTGGTGGCAGGCATTCCCTGGCTCAGGGTCTAAGTCTGCTCTCTTGTGGGTGCTGGTCCTTGAGTCTGCCCACTCCCCTGTGTAGGTGGCTACCGCTTCCCGGCACCCAAACACGGCACCTCCCTCCCCCTTCTGTTTATCATCCGATATCTGTGTGCTGTTTCATGCTCCCCACTTCGTATCTCAATACTCTGCTCTGGACATGTTAATTTGTAGAGTTCCAGATGTATCTTCCTGCATCTCAGGCTGACTCCGTGGATGTTCAGGCTGGTCTGGTACCTATCCAACTTGCCTCAGGGGACCAGCTGAAAAAGGAGTCCCCTACTCCTCCACCATCTTAACTCCCAGGAAACATAAGGATAACTGGGCTGAGTAAATCCTGGAAGACAACTTGGAGGGGGTGGTTCTTGAGCTGAGCCTGTAAAACTCCAAGGAAAATACCAGAAGCATCAGTTCACAGCTATCCCACAGAGAAAGCCTTTGCTCCTTTGTTACACGGCTGTTCAGCAGGGTCCCTGGGAGGTTACAGGTCAGGGAGCCCGGACTTGAGTCGCTGTCACTGCTGCAGACCTCAATGTCTTTCAAGAGTGATTTGTAGTTTCTAGAATATAGATCCTTTATGTCTCTGGTTAAGTTAATTCCAAGGTAACCTATGGTTTTTGGTGCTATTGCAAATGGGATGGATTCCCTAATTTCTCTTTCTTCAGTCTCCCTGTTCGTGTATAGAAATGCAACTGATTTCTGAGCATTGATTTTGTATCCCGCTGCATTACTGAATTACTCACCAACTTCTAGTATTTTGGGGGTGGATTCTTTTGAGTTTTCCATATAGAGTATCAAGTCATCTGCGAAGACAGACAGTTTGACTTCTTTGCCGATTTGGATACATTTTATCCCTTTTTGTTGTCTGATTGTTGTTGCAAGGACTTCTAGTACTTTGTTGAATAATAATGGNACTTCTTTGCCGATTTGGATACCTTTTATCCCTTTTTGTTGTCTGATTGTTGTTGCAAGGACTTCTAGTACTTTGTTGAATAATAATGGGAGAGTGGGCATCCTTGTGTTCCTGATCGTAAGGGAAAGCCTTCCAGCTTTTCCCCATTGAGAATGATATTTGCTGTAGACTTTTCATAGATGGTTTTTATGAGATTGAGGAATGTATCCTCTATCCCTACACTCAGAAGGGTTTTAATCATGAAAGGATGCTGTATTTTGTCAAATGCTTTTCTGCATCTCTTGAGAGGATCATATGATTTTTGGTTTTTTTCTTGTTGATATAATCTCTCACACTGTTAGATTTGCGAATGTTGAACCACCCTTGCATCAGGGATGAATCCCACTTGGTAATGATGGATAATCCTTTTAATGTACTGTTGGATCCTATTAGCTAGGATCTTGTTGACAATTTTGGCGTCTATATTCATCAGGGAAATACGTCTGTAATTCTCCTTTTTGAGGGGGTCTTTGCCTGGTTTGGGGATGAAGGTAATATTGGCCTCATAGAATGAGTTTGGTATTTTTCCTTCTGTTTCTATGTTTTGAAATAACTTTAGGAAGATGGGTATTATTTCTTCTTTGAATGTTTGGTAGAAATCCCCGGGGAACCCATCAGTCCCTGGAGGTTTGTTTTTGGAAAGTTTTTAATCACTGTTTCAATCTCTCCATAATTACTTGTTCTGTTTAAAAAATCAATTTCTTTCTGTTTCTGTGCTGGTAGTTTATAGGTTTACAGGAAGGCCTCATCTCTTCCAGGTTGCTTAATTTATTGGCATAAAGCTGTTGATAAATTTTTTAATGATCCTTCCAATTTCATTGTTGTTGGTTGTGACCTCCCCCTTTTCATTCATAATTTTAATAATTTGGGTCCTTTCTCTATTTTTTTGAATAAGTCCTGCCAGTGACTTGTCTATTTTATTTATTCTTTCAAAGAACCAGTTTCTAGTACTGTTGATCTGCTCTAATGTGCTTCTAGTTTCTAATTCATTGATCTCTGCTCTAATCTTGATCAATAGCATTCTCGTGCATGAATTAGGCCTTTTCTTTTGCTGTTCCTGCTTCTTGAGGTGAGAATGTAAAAATAACATTTTGTTTTTTTTTTTCCTTTGAGTGAGGCTTGGATGACTATGTATTTTCCCCTTAGGACTGCCTTTGCAGTGTCCCATAGGTTTTGGACCGTTGTGTTTTCATTCTTGTTGGTCTCCGTAAATTCTTTAAATTAATTTTTGATTTCCTGGTTTATCAAATCATCCTTGAGCAGGATGGCTCTTAGTCTCCAAGTGTTTGAGTTTCTTCCAATTTTTTCCTTGTGGTTGAGTTCCAATTTCAAAGCATTGTGGTCTGAGAATATGCAGGGAATAATTTCATTCTTTTGGTATAAGTTGAGACCTGTTTTGTGACCCAGAGCATGGTTAATTCTTGAGAATGTTCCATGTGCATTAGAATAGAATAAGTATTCTTTTGTTCTGTGGTGTAGTGTTCTATATATATTGACGAGGTCCAACTTGTCGAGTATGGCATTCAAAGCTCTTGTTTCTTTGTTGATTTTCTGCTTAGGTGATCTGTCTATTGCTGAGAGTGGAGTGTTGAGGTCCCCTACTATTAACGTATTTTATCTATATGTCTCTTTATTCTGGTTTACAGTTGGCTTGTGTATCTTGCTGCTCCCCTGTTGGGGCATACATATTTATAATTTTCATAGGCACTTGTTGGATACATCCTTTAAGAATAATACAGTGCCCTTCTGCATCTCTAACTATAGTCTTAAGTTTAAAATCCAATCTGTCTGATATGAGAATTGCTTCTCCAGCTTTCTTTTGAGGTCCATTGTTATGAAAGATGGTATTCCATCCCTTTACTTTCAGTCTGAATGTATCTTTAGGTTCAAAAAATAAGTCTCTTGTAGACAGCGAATGGATGGGTGATGTCTTTTTATCCAATCTGCAACCCTGTGGTGCTTTATGGGAGCATTTAGGCCATTTAAATTGAGAGTGATTTAGAGAGATATTATTTTAATTATGCCATGTTGCCAGTAAAGTCTTTGTTTCTATAGATTGTGACTTTTTGTTCCATATCATTCTTGGGGTCTTTTTACTTTTATAGAACCCCCCCCTTAATATCTCCTGTAAGGCTGGTTTTGTGGTTATGAAATTGGTCAGCAACTGGCGATTCTGCAAGGTCTTATCTCTCCATCAATTCTGAATGACAGCCTTGCTGGATAAAGGATCTTTGGTTGCATGTTTTTGTCTGAAAAATCTTTAAAAATGCCCCCTCCCAACCGTTTTTCGCATTCCAGGTCTGTGTAGACAGGTCTGATGTAATTCTGATACCTTTGCCTTGGTACATGAGAAATTTCTTTGCCCTGGCCTCTTTTAATACTGTATCCTTGAATCTAATGTTTGCAAATTGCACTATGACGTGACGTGGCATAGTTTTGTCGTGGTTGGGCATGGGAGGGGTCCTCTCTGCCTCTTGGACATGAATGCTTGTTTACTTTGCTAGATTAGGGAATATTTCAGCTACAATTTGTTCAGATATCTCTTCCAGACCTCTGTTTTTCTCCACCACTTCTGGGATGCCAATGATTCTGACATTGGAACGTTTCATTGAGTCAGTAATCTCCCATAACCTACATTCCTGAGATTGGATATTTTTGAGCCAAGTTTCTGTTTTAGCTTTCTCTTCTACTAACCCATCCTCCAATTTGCTGATTAGTACTTCTACGTCATTTACCTGGCCATCAGATCATCTAGTTTTGACTGCATTTGATTCATAGTATTTTTAATTTCTGCCAGATTTGGTCTCATTTCCGCCCTTAGAGATTCTATATTCTCGTAATATTTTTGTTAATATTTTTTTTTCAAGCCTACACATCATCCTGACCATTGTTACTCTGAAATCCATTTCTGAGAATTTGGTTATATCCATATCCATTAGTTCTGTGGCATAGGCCACAGTCCCATTTTCTTTTCTTTGCTAGGGGGTGATTTCTCCTTTTCGTCATTCTGAGGAGGAGAAGTTGTGGGGTTGTCCAGAGCCCAAATTATTCCCCAGGACCCATGCAGTATGCACTTGTTTTATAGGGACCTTAGGGATGTGGACTTTTTGATTTCTCTGCCTGCCTTCTGTTGGATGGGCCTGCCATGCCGATAATCAGGCAACCTTGTTTGTGTAGAGTCCCTGTGTCCCCTGCGAGGGGGGATGGGGATGGGCACACTGTGAGCTGGTATTCCCAGGCTTTTATTCTCTGGTAGCTTTCCTTGGTGGTTTGCTGTGCCTTTTCTAAGAGTCAGAGCAGCAGTAGCCGAAACCCAGCCTCTGTCTCAGAACAGAGGGTTCGCGGTCTGCTCCCCACTGAGCTCCTTTGGCCACTCTAACTCTGCCTCTGTTGTTGCTGCTAATCCCTACAGCGTCCCTGGATATGAGCCCCACTGCCGGGCTCCCAACTCTCACTTCCAAGGCTGGCAGGTGTCTGTCCTTTGTGTTTGTAACACCCCCAGCATCCAGCTGCCCCTGCACATTCCGGAGCTGCATTTCAGTGTGGTTCTCACGCACTCCAGAACTCTGGTTTTCAGTCTGGTCCTGTGCATTCCCCAGCTCACAGTCTCAGTCTCCTCTCTTGGTGCTGGTCCGAGTCAGCCTCCTCCCCAGTGCAGGTGGCTACTGCTTCCCGGTGCCCAAGCACAGAGGCTCCCTCCCCCTTCCATTTGTCTTCCTATAGCTGCGTTGGATTCATGGCTCCCTGCTTGGTACTTCAATACTCAGTGCTGGAGATGTACATTTGTAGAGATCCAGATGTATCTTCCTGCATCTCAGGCTGATTCCATGGATGTTCAGGATGGTCTGGTAACTATCCAGCATGACTCAGGGGACCAGGTGAAAAAGGGAACCCCTACTCCTCCGCCACCTTAACTCCCTACCACATTACATTGTTTTCTATCTTTCTGTTTATTGTTTATGTTAATTAATTAATTAATTAATTTTATTAGGATATGTTTTTCATCATACAGTATCATCATTAACTTTTGATGTAGTGTTCCATGATTCATTGTTTGTGTATAACACCGAGTGTTCCATGCAATATATACCCTCCTTAATACCCATTACCGGGCTAGCCCATCCCCCAAGCCCCCTCCCCTCTAAACCCCTCAGTTTGTTTCCCAGAGTCCATAGTCTCTCGTGGTTCAGTTCCCTTTCTGTTTAGCCCCTCTCCATTTTCCGCTCCTTTCTCCTACTGATCTCCCTGCTATTCCTTATGTTCCACAAAAAAGTGAAATCATACGATAATTGTCTTTCTCTGCTTGACTTATTTCACTTAGCATAATCTCCTCCAGTCTCATCCATGTTGCTGCAATGTTGGGTAATAATTCTTTCTGGTGGCTGAGTATCATCCCATTGTATATATGGACCACATCTTCTTTATAATTCGTCTGTCAAATAGCATCTTGGCCCCTTCCACTGTTTAGCTATTGTGGACAATGCTGCTATGAACATTGGGGTGCATATGGCCCTTCTCTTTACTACGTCTGTATCTTTGGGGTAAATACCCACTAGTGCAATTGCTAGGTCATAGGGTAGCTGTATTTTTAACTTTCTGAGGGACCTCTACACTGTTTTCCAAAGTAGCTGTACCACTTTATATCCTGAGTTTTGTCAAGTGCTTTTTCTTCCTTCAACTATTAAGATGATCATATATTTTTTATGTTTCTTTTTGTTAATTGTTGTATCACATTAATTGAATTTTGACTATTGAACCAACATTTCATCACAGAGTAAATTCTACTTTATCAGCTGTATAATCCACAACAAAACATGTATTGTTGCTTTTGATTCCTTATTAGTTTGTTGAGAATTTTTGCATGTATAATAATCAGGATTATTGACCTGTAATTTTTTTTCCTTTCTTGTGCTGTTTCTGGTTTTAATGCCAAGGTAATTTTGGTCTCATAGAACGTGTCTTGAAGGCTTCCTACCTCTCCAAAGTTTTGCAATAGTTTGAGAAGCTTAGGAATTAGCTCTTCTTTGAATATTTGTTAGAATTCACCTGTGAAGTTCTCTGGTCCTGGGCTTTTGTTTATTTGGAGTTTTTTCATTTTTGTTTTTTTATTACTGATTCAAGTTCATTAATAGTAATTGGTCTGTTAAAATTTGCTACTTCTTCCTGACTCAGTCTTGGAAGTTCCTGTGTTTCTAAGAATTTATCCATTTCTTCTCAGTTGTCCCCTTTGTTTGGTGTATAATAGTAGTAATCTGTTATGATTTTTTTTTGTATTTCTGTGGTGACCAGTTGTAACTTCTCTTTCATTCTTCATTTTATTTGGACTTCCTCTCTCTCTCTTTCTTCTCTTGTTAAGTCTACCTAAATGTTTATCAATTTTGTTTACTTTTTCAAATATCTAGCTTTCTGTTTCATTGATCTTTCAATTTTATAGTTGCTATTTCATTTATTTCCACTCTGATGTTTATTTATTTCCTCCTTCTAAAACCCTTTTTTAGAAAAATTCCTTTAGTTGTCAGTTTTGATTATTTTAGATTTTTGTTTATTTGTTTCTTGAAGTGGGACTCTATTACTATATACTTCTTCCTTATAGCAGTTTTGCTGCTCCCCCATAAATTTGGACCGTTAAGTCTCCATTTTAATTTGTGTTAAGATATATATTTTAGCTTTTCTTTGATTTCTTCATTTACCCCTTTGTTGTTTTGTAGCATGTTGTTAGGCCTGCACATTTGTGTGTGTGTGTGCGTGTATGTGTGTGTGTTCTTTCCAATTTCCCTTTTATACTTGATTTCTAGTTGTGTACTGTCATGGTCAGAATAGTTGCTTGATAATATTTCACTCTTCGTACATTTATTTAGATTTGTTTTGTGGTCTAACATGAGATATATCCTGACGAATGTTCCATGTGCACTTGAAACAGATGTGTTTTCTGCCTTTTTTTTTTTTTTTTTTTGTATGGGATTCTCTGTATGTACCTATTAAGTCCATCTGGTCTAATGTGTCGCTTAAACCTAATATTTCCTTATATTCCCTTATTGATTTTCTCTCTGGATGACTTATCTATTGATGTAAATGGGTTATTAAATTCTCCAACCATTTTATTACCATCCATTTTGCAACCCTTAAGTTTTATATTATTTGCTTTATATATCATGTGTCCCTATGTTGAATGCATAGATATTAACAAGTCTTACATTTTATTGTTGTATTTTTCCCTTTTTTATTTTATAATGTCTTTGTCTCTTGTTACAATCTTTGTTTTTAATCTATTTTTGATATTAGTATTGTTAATCCAATTTTATATTGGTGTCAATTTTATGGAATATCTTTTTTCAATACCTTCATTTTCAGTTTGTGTCTTTAGATCTGAAGTGAATCTCTTGTAGGCAACATATAGATGGGATCTTTTAAAAGCCATTTAATCAAACTATGTATATTTTTTCATACTTTTTATTTGTTTCTTTTTTGTTTGGTTTTTAGACACAATGTAGTATGTATGTATTATGTATTTCAAGTTTTTATTTAAATCCCGTTAGTTAACTTACAGAGTAATATTAGTTTCAAGAGTAGAATTTAGTGATTTCTCACTTACATATAACACCTAGTGCTCATCACAAGTGCCCTCCCTAATATGCATCACCCATTTAGCCCATTCTTGGGCCCACCTCCATCCATCAAACCTCAGATTGTTCTCTATATTTAAGAGTCTGTTTTAGGGTCTGCCTCTCTCCCTTTTACCCCCAATGTTCATTTGTTTTGCTTCTGAAATTTCACATACGTGTGAAATCATACGGTATTTGTCTTTCTCTGACTGACTTATTTCATTTAGGATAATACTCTTTAGCTCCATCTGCATTGTTGCAAAAACAAGGTTTCATTCTTTTTATGGCTTAACAATATTCCTCTGTATATCTATATCTGTATCTTTATTTGTATCTATATCTATATCATCTTTATCTCTACGGTCTACCTATGTATCGCCTATCTATCTATCATCTATCTATCTATCCATCTATCTGTCACATCTTTATCCATTCATCAGTTGATGGACAATTAGGCTGTTTCCATAGTTCGACACTTCTAGATAATGCTGGTATAAACATCAGGTGCATTTATCACTTTTAAAAAATTACTATGCCTCCAGTGTATCTTGGATTTTATTGGAGTGGCTGGTTTTAAGCTTGACTATGCATTCTCATTGCACTAAAGTGTCAAATACATCCCAGGAGGATTTTTTCAGGAAATTGTCAAGTAATTTGGCCAGATTTTCTCATATAACTGTAATTTTTAAGGAAGAGAACCACGAGGAATAAAATAGAAATGTATCGCTGAGTTTCTTCAAAGACAACATGATATCTTCAAGAGAAAGGAAATACCATCATCAAAATACCAGTAGCCATACATTTATATAGCCCTATCTCCCCAAACAAGGAGACCGTGCCTTCCACCAGTTCTATGCAGCTTAAATTTTTGTGGTTTTAACATCTAGAGTTTTGTGTAGTTCACTCCAAACTTCACATTGTGGAAACTGAAAGACCTCATTATTTGCTTATACTTCAGTGATATTTTTCCTCACTTAATAAGAAAAAGCTAAGGATATCCATGATTCCATGTTAAAAATATAAGTGCCGAATATTGTAGATATTTTTTTCCTTTTAAAAAATTCCCTAACAACCTGTTTTGATGTGGGCCAAGACCTGATTTGTTGTGAACTTGGTGAGTTACCCACTGTTTCCAATAGGATACAATTAGATTTCAAAGTGGTTTGTGTAACAAATATAACACCAATATCACCATCAACATTACATGCAAATAAGGGGTGAAATATTAAGTAAATATCAAGAGGCCAATATCTAAAATAAATAACTGATTACATTTGAAATATATTATTTGGGCTGCCTGGGTGTTAATCATCTACCATTGGCTCAGGTCATGATCTCAGGGTCCTGGATCGAGTCCCACATTGGGCTCTCTGCTCAGCATGGAGTCTCCTTCTCCCTCTCACTCTCCCACTGTGCTCACTCTTTCTCTCAAAAAATAAATACAATTTTCAAGGGGAAAAGATATTATTTAATTTTATATGGTGTTACACCTATAAATTTCATGAATTGTTATTTTATGCAATGAGGACTTAATTGTATTATACTACATGCAAATTGCACAAGAGAGAATAAAATGAGCAATTAAAGGAAAACAGTTCTCAAATTTATAGTAGTCAAATTGTAATATTACTTCATTTCCTTCTTAAAGTTCATATGGATTTCCTTACTCTATTTAAAATCAAAGATAGTTGATGTGCCACTATTATGAATAGCCCTGGAATGTTGTATAAGATATATATTGGTGCATTGCTGAATGTTGGAATATATAATTATTACCAAACATGGCATGTAAAAGTATTTATTCTAGCTCATGCAGCACAAGTACATATGAGAAAGCTATCATTTGGTAAATTTTGAAAATTGCTAAGAAATCAATAACAGTATAGAGAAGGAAATAAAAATACACCTATGAATAACATAAGAACACTTTACTGGTGATATGATCACTTAACTTAAAAGCAGATACGAGAAAGAGAGAGGACGTTGAACAGTAGAGAGTAAAAACAGATTCAGATCCTCAGGGAGTGATTATATATTAAAAGTGACTGACTAAATTTTGAAATTGGGATTTTTAGGGTTGAGAAAACTGTGGAGAAAATTATACATAATCACAGAGTTAAAGCAGTGTGTTATATAAGCAGTAATTCAGGAAAAACAAATCCTATTTTAAGACATGATAGAAAGAAGGAATGGAGTGTGAAGGGTGAGAAATCCCTAGTCAGAATCATCTGCTTTTTCGTCACATTGAATGAAAGTGCTGGGCTTCAAGGCAAAGTGGAGTTTAATTTCATGGATTTAGTCTGCATAGCTGGAAAAAATTGATAAGAAAAATGAAACATAGTTGATAAAGTGTGTGTGTGTATGTGTGTACGTGTATTAAACATTAATACTCTCAGTTTTGAACGTATTCAGGCTATAATGCAATAACATTGTGAACTAAATTAGATATCTAAATCAGAGATTTGGTAAAGTAAGTGATCTCTTTATAGAGACAAGTAGAACTGAGAAGGGATAGAGTCACAAGAAAAGAGAGAGATTTAAATAAAGTAGTGGTAGTTAAAATTTAAAAGGAAAGAGTGAAATAATAATACAAAGTATCATATCAGCATAAACAGTTGATAACATAGGGAATTAGTAAAGAGAAGATTTATTAATAGATGATCAGATATTGATTTAATACAAATACTAAAACCTACAAGTGATGCAGCTGTAATTGTTATGGATATGGATATGAACATACATCCAAGTTAACTTAAAAGCAGCTCAGTTTACGCCTGTTAGTTATTAACAGCTCTATGCTTACTCTTGAAAATGCCTGTTTTTGGATGTTAAATATTAAGAGCCTAGTGGATAGAGAGAAAGATATACATATGCAGATAGGTAAACTAGTTATATGTATGTGGGCTGTGAATGTGTTCATAAATTTCTATGGGTACATAAATATGTGTAATATATATCAACTGAAAATTATCCTATGAATCCTTCCTATGAATTTATTCTAAAGTGAGCATTGATATATTCTGCTTTAATGTTATAATTGGTGCAAACATGCTCTATGACATAGAAGCCTTCTGAGTGCTTCTTTGACCTCCACGTTTTTCAGGCTGTAGATCATGAGATTTAACATTGGGGTAATAACCCCGTATAGCATGGAGATGAGTCTGTCTCTGTCTAGAGAGTGTTGACTGGAGAAAGGCCGACAGTAGGTAAATGTTGTGCCATAGAACAAACAGACCACTAGGATGTGGGGAACACATGTGGAGAAGGCTTTGTGCCTCCCTTCCACTGTCTGGATCTTTAGAATGGTGGATATGATGTAGATGTGAGAGATAAAGGTAATTAGGAAGGCACTTATCTCCAGGATGTTTCCTACCACTGAAAAAAGCATTTCAGCTACACAAGTGGATGAGCATGAGAGGGCCATCACTGGTGGGATGTCACAATAGTATTGGTTAACTCGGCTGGACTTGCAAAAAGACAGGTGGAATGTGGATACCATATGGAGGAGGAAATCGAGAAACCCTGCTGCCCACATCCCAGCTGACAACTGGATGCAGTGGACCTTGGTCATTATGAGTACGTACAACTGAGAAGGAGCACAGCAGACCCCTCCCCTGGAAGACAGATAAGAAGAACAGTTGGAAAATAACTATATGGATCCCAGAAGACTGTAAAATTCCAGTACCAGTAGACAATAGTGTACTCAGTTCCAGGTATTTTCTCATGACTCGTTTATCTTTCAGTCTAAAATTTTTTGTTTCTTTTTTTAAAAACTTTTCCCCATTTCAACTACTTTTTTTATTTTACCAACTTATGTGTTTTTTATTCCTTAATAATATTTTTATTATACCCTGTTAGTCACCATACAGTACATCCCTAGTTTTTGATGTAAATTTCCATGATTCATTACTTGCGTGTAACACCCAGTGCACCATGCAATATGTGCCCTCCTTAAGTTGTTTTTTAACTTTTATTTTGCACGGCTACATTTTATAGATATATGATTAATTTTAGTCATATTTCACTCTATTCAATCTTACATATATATACATAAGTTTTGCTTTCTTGGCAATTTTGGGATGTAGTGTCTTCTAACACAGAGACCAAAATTCAATGAGAAACAAGTGGATCACCTTGCTTTGTTCACCCTGTGAGATTATAGACTCTCTCCCATCCCCATTTTTTGTTTTTTGTTTGTTTGTTTGTTTGGTTTTGTTTTTGGTTGTGTTTGCTTTTCTGTTATGTTTTCTGTTATGGCTTCCAATGATTTTGGAGTTGTCTAGAATGTATTTTTCTTCAGTCATTTTTGATACTGATGCTGCTCATTTGCTCACCCATCCTTCTCTGGGAAAAATGACTAGAATAAGGAATTCACAACAAAAGAAGAACCAGAGGAAGTGTTCTCTGCCACAGAGCTAATCAATATGCATATAAGTATTCTATATGGATATATGGAACTCAGGATATCAATTTTAATACCTAGGCTTGAAAATGAATAAATGACAGTGCAGAATCTCAAAGGGTGGAAATGAAATCTAATCAGGCTGAACGTAA
Source organism: Ailuropoda melanoleuca (assembly GCF_002007445.2). NCBI lineage: Eukaryota > Metazoa > Chordata > Mammalia > Carnivora > Ursidae > Ailuropoda > Ailuropoda melanoleuca. Next base: position 322,675 of record NW_023251258.1, read on the forward strand.
AAATGCTATGAAGGAGATGTAGTCTAAACTGGATACTCTAACTGCAAGGGTAAATGAGGCAGAAGAGAGAATTAGTGAACTAGAGGACAGACTGGTGGAAAAGAAGGATGTTGAGGAAGATAAAGACAACTAATAGCCCATGAAGAAATGTTATGAGAAATTAGTCATGTCCTGAAATGAACCAATGCCAGAATTATTAGGGTGCCTAAGGGGATGAAGAGAGAGGGGGGGCCAAAAGTTATATTTGACAGGTGGAAACTGAATGAATATGCCACCACCAAGCCAGCCCTGTAAGAAATATTAAGGGGGATATCATAAGCAAAGAGAGACCCCAAGGGTAACACAGACCACAAAGAAAAGACAATTTACAAAAACAGGGATTTTATAGGCAATACAATGGCACTGAATTCATATCTTTCATTAGTAACTCTGAATGTAAATTGGCTAAATGCTCCCATAAAAAGACACAGAGTGTCAGATTGGGTAAAAAAGAAAGAACCATCCATATACTGTCTACAAGAGAATCACGTTATACTTAAAGAAACATCCAGACTGAATTGACTAGGTTGAGATCTAATTACCACACTAATGGACTTCGAAAGAAAGCTGGGGTAGCAATTGTCATATCAAACAAATTAGACTTTTAAAATAAAGACTGTAGCAAGAGATGTATAGGGACACTATATCATACTTAAAAATCTACCCAACAAGAAGAACAAACAGTTGTAAATATTTATGCCCCAATGTGGGAGCAGACAATTATATAAACCAATTAAAAAACAAAATGTAAAAACACATTGAAAATAGTACGTTAAAAGGAGGGGCCTTAAACACCCAACTCTTGGCAATGGACAGATCATCTAAGCAGAAGATCAACAAAGAAACAAGGGCTTTGATGGACCAGATGGACCTCACAGATATATACAGAACATTCCACCCTAAAGCAACAAAATACACATTATTCTTGAGTGCAGATGGAACTTTCTCCAGAATAGATCAAATCCTGGGTCACAAAACACGTCTCATCCATTGTCAAAAGACAGATTATTCCATGCATATTTTCAGACCACAATGCTTTGAAACTAGAACTCAATCACAAGAAAGAATGTGGAAGGAACTCAAACACATGGAGGTTAAAGAGCATCCAGCTAAAGAATGGATCAGTCAACCAGGAAATTAAAGAAGAACTTAAAAAATTCATGTAAGCTAATGGACATAAAAACACATTGTTCCAAAACCTCTGGAATACAGCAAATGCAGTCCTAAGAGGGAAGTCCATAGAAATCTAAGACTGTCTCTAAAAATTAGAAAAATCTCAAACACATGAGCTAACCTTACACCAAAAGGATCTGGAGAAAGAACAGCAAATAAAGCATCAGCCAAGCAGGGGAAGGGAAGTAATAAAGATTAGAGCAGAAATCAATGAAATAGAAACTAGAAGAACAGTAGAACAGATAATGAAACTAGAAGCTGGTTCTTTGAAATAATAAGATCAATAATCTCTGGCCAGACTTATTCTAATGAAAACAGAAAGAACCAAAATTAATAAAATCATGAATAAAAAGGGAGAGATTACGATTAGTACCAAGAAAATAGAGACAATTATTAGAACTTATTACCAGCAACTAAATGCCAAATATTTGGGAAATTTTCAAAGAAATGGATTGATCCCTGGAAACATATAAACTCACAAGACTGAAAGAGGAAGAGGTAGAAAATCTGAACAGACCAATAAGCTGCAAGCAAATTGAAGCTGTAATCAAAACCTCCCCCCAAAAAAGAGTGCAGGGCCAGATGGCTTCCCAGGGGAATTCTACTAAACATTTAAAGAAGAAATAACACAGATTTTAATGAAGCTGTTTCAAAAAATAGAAACAGAAGGAAAACGTCCAAACTTTTTCTATGAGGCCAGCATTACCTGAACTCCAAAACTCGACTAAGACCCCATCCCAAGGAGTATTATAGACCAATATCCCTGAGGAACATAGATGTCAAAATCCTCATGCAGATCCTAGCCAATAGGATCCAACGGAATATTAACTGGATTGTTCACAATGAGCACATGGAATTTATTCCTGGGATGCAAGGATGGTTCCAGATTTGCAAACCAGTCAACATGATAGATCATATAAAAAGTGAAAAGACAAGAAATGTATGATCCTCTCAATTGATGAAGGAAAAAGCATAGGGAAAAATACAGCATTCTTTTTAGATGCATACTGTCCACAGGGTAAGGATAGAGAGAATATACTTCAATATCATAAAAACCATTTATGAAATAGATGTGAATATCATTCTTGATGGGTCAGCTTTTCCCATAAGGTCAGGAAAAAGTCAGGGATGCCCACTCTCACCACTGTTGTTCAATAAAGTACTAGAAGTCCTTGCCTCAGCCATCAGACAAAAGAAGAAATAAACCGAATTCAACTTGGCTAAAAAGAAGTCAACCTCTCAGTCTTCACAGATGATATGATAATTTATGTGGAACACTCCAGAAACGCCATCCCCAAATTGCTAGAACTCATACAGTAATTCTGTAACGTGGCAGGATATAAAATCAATGCACAGAAATCAGTTGCATTTCTATACACTAACAATGAAATGAAAGAAATAGAAATAGAAATTAAGTAATAAATTAAGTAACAGTTGCACCAAAGACCATAATATGCCTAGGAATAAACCTATCTAAAGAGGTAAAGGATCTGTACTCTAGAATCTACAGAACACTGATGAAAGAAATTGAGGAAGACACAAAGAGATGGAAAAACACTCCATGCTCTTGGATTGGAAGAATAAACTTTGTGGAAATGTCTATACTGCCCAAGCAATCTACACATTCAATGGAATCCTGATCAAATTATCACTGACATTTTTCACAGAGCTGGAATAAACAAACCTAATCTTTGTATGGAGCCAGAAAAGACCCAAAATCATCAGGGTTATGTTGAAAAAGAAAACCAAAGCTGGGGGCATCACAATGCCTTAATTAAACCTATATTATTACAAAGATGTGATTATCAAGAAAGAATGGTGTTGGCACAAAAACAGACACAGAGATTCATAGAACAGAATAGAGAAAGGAGCCAAAAATGAACCCTGAACTCTATGGTCAACCTAATCTTCGACAAATCAGGAAAGAATTGCCAATGGAAAAAAGACAATCTCTTCAATAAATGGTGCTGGGAAAATTGGACAGCCAAATCCAGAGGAATGAAACTGGACCAATCTCTTACACCATACACAAATATAAAATCAAAATGGTTGAAAGACCTCAATGTGAGACAGGGATCCATCAAAATCCTAGAGGAGAACACAGGGGTAAGCTCTTTGACATTGGCCACAGCATCTTCTTTCATGACATGTCTCTAAATGCAAGAGGAACAAAAGCATAAATGAACTATTGGGACTTCATCAAGATTAAAAAAAACCCTTCTGCACAACATAGGATACAGTCAACAAAACTAAAAGGCAACCTACAAAATGGGAGAAGATATTTGCAAATGATATAGCAGATAAAGTGCTGGTATCCAAGATCTATAAAGAACTTCTGAAACTCAACATCCAAACCAAACCAAACCAAACCAAACAAATTATCCAGTCAAGAAATGGGCAGAAGGCATGAACAGACAATCCTCCAAAGAAGACATACAAATGACCAACAGATGCATGAGAAGATGCTCCACATCACTTGCCATCATGGAAATACAAATCTAAACCACAATGAGATACCACCTTACACCAGTTAGAATGGCTAAAGTTAACAAGACAGGGGACAACAAGTGTTGGTGAAGAGAAAGGGGAACACTCTTACACTAAGTGGGAATCTAAGCTGGTAGAGCCACTCTAATAAACAGTATGGAGGTTCCTCAAGGAGTTAAAAATAGGGGGGAGGTTAAGATGGCGGAGGAGTAGGGGAAC
>NW_023251258.1:326692-356298 GCF_002007445.2 Ailuropoda melanoleuca
CTAAACTTTCAATACCCTCAGCTTACCATTGACCTCACAATTTCTTGATCTCTGTTAACACATCAAAGCGCTTATATTGATCTTGAGGAATACATGATATGAAATAACTTTTCTAGGATTCACTTCCCTAAAAGGAACACAAACTTGTCGTATTTTACTCAGATTGGTGTAAGGATTTTAGAATCCCTGATGAAGTCTCAGCTAAATCTTTTTTTTTTTCTTTTTTAGATTGTGTTTATTTATTTAAGAGAGAGAGAGCATGAGCAGGATGTGTGAAGAGAGAGAAGGAGAAGCAGGCTCTCCACTGAGCAGGGAGCCTGAGATAGTGCTCCACCCCAGGCCCCTGGGATCATAACCTGAGCCAAAGGCAGATGCTTAACTGAATGACACACCTGGCTCCCAGATAAGTTACCACAAACTGGAAAACACACACACACACACCAAACAAACAAACAAAAACAAACAGACAAACAAAAAAAAACAAGTAACTGGCACAGATAAGTCACAAGTCTACGAGAAGAAGTTTTCTGATTTCCAGGTAGGTTGAGACATTCAAGAGACATTCACTTTTCTGTTTATATGTATAAGAAAATAAATTGCAAATACTAGAACTGTTATGTTGAATGACAACTTCAGTTAGAAAATTTCCATTTTTATTTCTACATGAAAAAGAACCATTTTCATTGGAAACATATTAGCAAACAAGTGCATTTGAAATCCATGAGAAAAAGTACCATAAAGGAAAAAAATATATATAAGGCTCATAATGACATATATATTTGCAAGATAATTTTATCCACTCATGAGTGATTTTCTTCTCATCTGATTTTAGTCCTTGCACTCTAAGCATAACATAATACTTTAGTTACTGGGCGATGAAGCATGGACTTATAATCAGTGTTGGGTACATAGGCAAAAAGCTTTGTCTACATGTTTACAGAGCAGAACCTCTGAATCACTCTGCTCAGGGCCCCCATCACCTCCTTGTTTCTCAGGCTGTAGATGATGGGGTTGAGCACTGGGGTCAGGATGGTGTAGAAGACAGCCAGGACCTTGTCCTCTGTGGGAGATTGGAAAGATCTTGGGCGTAGATAAGTGTAAACAAAGGGTCCAAAGTATAAAGTGACCACAGTGAGGTGGCTGCTGCAGGTTGAATAGGCCTTTTTCCTCCCTTCTGTTGACCGCATGTGGCAGATGGTAAAGAGGACCCTGCCATAGGAACATGCAGTGCCAATGAAAGGAAACACAAGGAAGAGGATGGTGCTTACAAATACTGTGTACTCATAGACCCAGGTGTCCATGCAGGCCAGAGTCAACATGGTGGGGACATCACAGAAGAAATGGTTGATGGTTCTGGATCGACAGTAAGGGATACGGAAGTCATATAGCGTATGGGCACAGGAGTTGACTAAGCCCATAATCCATGATCCTGTTATCATCAGCACACACACTTTTTTGCTCATACGGATGGGATAGTGGAGAGGAAAACATATAGCCATGTAACGATCATAGGCCATAGATATCAGGAGCAATGTTTCTGCACCTGCTAAATTCAAGAAGAAGCAGCTTTGAACCCCACACCCAATGAAGGAGATAGATTTGTTTCCAGAGGGATAATCAGAAGCCATCTTGGGGACAATTGTGGAGATGTAGTTTAGGTCAATGAGAGAGAGCTGGCTAAGTAAGAAATACATGGGTGTATGGAGATGGGTGTCTAGGAAGATGAGGAGAATCATGGACAGGTTGCTAAACAGAGCCATTAGAAAAATGAGAATGATGACAATGAAGAAGAAGAGGCCAATTCTTGTTGGTGGAAACAACCCCAATAGGATGAAATCAGTTGATGTTTGAGTATAATTTTCCATGGGGCATTGATAGGATTTTCCTATAGGCAGACAGAAAAGTGAGTCAAGCATGGAACAAAAGGATATTTGACTTTATCATTTTAGTCAGACTGTGTATTATTTAAAATGCTACAAGTCTTAAGTGAATAACTGAAATTTTATATTTTGGAGAAACAAAACAAAACATTTTTTTAGTGACCCAGAGATCAAAATTTGAAGATGCAAGCATTAGTACTCTATGTCTTTTCTAGAAAATCCTTAAAGTCATTAAAAACACCATATGTTTATTAAGAATACTTTAGGAAAATTATGTTTAAATGATGTGCACAAACACAAGTATTGCCAAAATCAGATGTTTATTCAAAATATATGCATAGAAAATTTATGTAAATACATACTTTTTTTAGTTATTTTAAGAACAAATGTTTATGATTCATAAAGGATCATTTTTTATTTCATATCTAAGACTTACTTCTAAAGCTTCAGCAGCCTATCAGCTTCTGTTGAGAAGCAACATTTCCTTCTTGAGTCCTCTTTACACAGTAACATCTAATCGAATATCCTTGAAGTCAGGTAAAAGTATTGCTTTCATCATTCTGAAATGAAGTCTTATTGTTAAGTACAATTTATAGAAAATCGTTTCCTTCTGCCTCCTCAACCAGTTTCTGAAAGTTCATGTAGACCCTTCAACTAAATATCTACACACCATACTCATGGTAGGTTTCACAAATATGAAAGAGTTCTTCCAAATAGCATATGTTTTATGTCTCTCTGTTTCTCCAGTACTGACATGATATACACTACTCTGTGGTGTTTTCTCTTACTCATTTTTTCTTTTTTTTCTAAGTTTTTATTTAAAATCCAGTGAGTTAACTTACAGTGTTATATTAGCCTCAGGTGCAGAACTTAGTGATTCCTCACTTACATACAACACCCAGAGCACATCAGTACAAAGTTCTCCTAATCCCATCTTTTCTTTACCCATCCCCAACCCAACTCATCACTGGTAATGAGTTTGTTCTCTATAGTTAAGAGTCTGTCTCTTGGTTTATATCTTTGTCATTGGCCTCATCATTATTAGTTTTGTTTCTTAAATTCCACGTATGAGTGAAACATTTTATTTAAAACTTTCCAATTCTAGGTCAGTGTGTAAATTTAATCACATACATTTGTCATCTGTCCTTCTTAAAAATAAAATATTGTGCTGACAAAAAAATTATAAGTCAAAACAGAACAGGTGTAAAAAGGCACAATGAGAGATAAAACAGTTCAGGGCCCTTTGAATACATGAATTTAGATAAAGGAATGATCAGTCACTTAAGTGGAAAAAAAGAAATAGCATCCTAAGACTCCAGGGGAGGTATGAGGAGGAATTCTCCACTCACATTGTAAGTGAACAAGCTCTACACAGTATGTAGTATTTTAGTCTTAAATATTATTCTAGATCCAAATGATAAAAGGCTTTTAGGAAATCTGAACCATGAAACAGGAATATGCATACACGTGTGCACACAAACACACACATAGACATATTCACCCACTCATGCTCAAATATAAAATGAGGCAAAATGTTTAGGAAAATACACAAATATTTTTAATGGAACTCATATGTTCAAAACAGTATGAAATATTATTAATTAACAATATAAATACTACTAGATAAATAAAAGGACATGTTGGGTAAAAAGAAAGGCTCTTGCAAAAAATATATATATATATAGATATAGATACAGATATATATATAGATAGATAGATGATAGATAGATATAGATATATATACTCAGATATATTTGTATATGTGATAAAAATTTAAGGGAAAGATTTTTTTTAAGATTTATTACTTATTTTTTAGAGAGAGAGAGCACATACATGCAGGAATGGGGGAGGGGCAGAGGGGGAGAGAGAGAAAGAGAGAGAGACAAGCACACTCTCTGCTGAGCAGGGAATCCTATGCAGGACTCACCACAGGCCTGGATCTCAGGACACTGAGATCATGACCTGGGTCAAAAACAAGAGTTGAACGCTTATCCGAGTCAGCCAGGTGCTCATGGATTAAGTAAAAGTTTTAAAAATAAGTTGAAAAAGCAAATCTACCAGAACTAAAAGAAAACAACAGCAACAAAACATGAAAGATTGTCATTTTTTAAAGTTTGGAAAATTGGAGAATTAATATACAGGAACACATATATGCTTATTGTCATTCTTAGAAATACTACACCAAGATAATAATGGAGTTAATATAATCAAAAGAAAATGTTTTTCAAAATTATATAAATGAGGGGTCAGAAAAAGATGGCAGAGGAGTAGGGGACCTTTCTTCAGCTTGTCACCTGAATCAAGGTGGATATCTACAAGATCATCCTGAACACCCATGAAATCAAACTGAAACATTGAAAGATACATCTGGATCTCTACAAAGGAACATCTCCAGTGCTAAGTATGGAGGTACGAAGCAGGGAGCCATGAATCCACACACAGATATAGGAAGATAAACAGAAGGGGGAGGGAGCCACTGTGCTTGGGCGCCAGGAAGTAAGAGCCACCTGCACTGGGGAGCTGGCCGGCCTCACAGACAGGCACCCCAGAGAAAGCAGATTGAGACCATGAGCCCAGGAATACACAGGCAACCGGACTGAAAACCCAACCTCTGGAGCCCTCACTCAAATTAGGCTGACACTGGGAGCTCGGGAGCATTTGCGTGACCAGACTGAAAACTGGAGCTCCAGAGCGCTCACTGGAACCAGACTGAAACCTGGAGCTTGGGAGCATGAGCGTGTCCAAACTGAAAACCAGAGCTCCAGAGCGCACACCAGTTAGATTGAAAACTTCCGCTTTGGAGTGTGTGTGACCAGAATGAAAACTGGTGATCCAGAGCATCTGTGAACCACACTGAAACATGGAGCACAGGAGTGCACGTGGGAACTGGGGGTGGCTGGTGGTCTTAGAAGCACAAAGGACAGAGATGTGCCAGCCCTGGAAGCAAGGGCTGGGAGAGTGGTTGTGGGGTGCACATCCTGGGATGCTGTGGGGTTTTTAGCAGCTCCAATGGAAACAGAGTTAAAGTGGCCAGGAGAGCTCAGTGGAGAGCGGACTGCAATCTCTCTGTTCTGATACAGAGGCTAGGATACAGCCATTGCTGCTCTGACTCTTAGAAGAGTCACAGAAAACCACCAGGGAAAGCCACCAGAGAACAAAAGCCCAGAAATACTGGTTCACATTGTGCGCATCTCCATCCCCCCTCGCAGGGGAGGGGGCAACTATACCCCAACAGGGTTGTCTGAGTATCAGTGTGGCAGGACCCTCCCCCAGAAAGCAGGCTGAAAAATCAAGAAGCCCACATCCCTAAGGTCCCTATAAAACAAATGCACATTGCTTGGGTCGTGGTCAAAAATTTGGGCTCTGTACATCCCCGCAAAATCTCCTCATGAGAATGACGAGGAGGAGAAATACCCCCAAAAAAGGGAAGAAACAGAGAATGTGGCCTCTGCCACAGACTGATGGATATGGATATACCCAAATTGTCAGAAATGGAGTTCAGAATAACAATGGTCAAGATGATGTGGTAGGCTTGAAAAAACCATTAATGAAAATATTAACGAGAATATAGAATCTCTAAGGGTAGAAATGAGAGTGAATCTGGCAGAAATTAAAAAAAGCTATGAATCAAATGCAGTCTAAAATAGATGCACTGATGGCCAGGGTAAATGAGGTAGAAGAACGAATTAGTGAATTGGAAGATGGGATGGTAGAAAAGAAGGAAAAAATAGACACTTGGTTCAAAAAAAATCCAATTGCAAGAATGTAGATTACTGGAGATTATTGACTCATTGAAATGTTCCAATGTCAGAATCATCGGCATCCCCAAGTGGGTGGAAAAAGAGAAAGGTCTCGAAGAGATATTTGAACAAATTGTAGCTGAGAACTTCCCTAATCTGGCAAAAGAAACAAGCATTCATGTCCAAGAGGCATAGAGGACCCTTTCCAAGATCAATGAGAACAGACCAACACCACGTCACATCGTAGCAAAATTTACAAATATTAGATCAAGGGATACAGTCTTGAAAGTGGCCAGGGGGAAGAAAATCCTTATGTACAGAGGGAGGAATATGAGAATAATGTCAGACCTGTCTACAGGAACCTGGCAAGCCAGGAAAAGTTAGCAAGTCATTTTCAGAGCTCTAACAGAGAAGAACATGCAGCCAAGGATCCTGTATCCAGCAAAGTTGTCATTCAGAATGGATGGAGAGACAAGGTCCTTCCAAGACCGGCAGAAACTGAAAGAGTATGTGACCACCAAGCCAGCCCCACAAGAAATATTAACGGGGGTTCTATAAAAGTAAAAAGACCCCAAGAGTGTTACAGAACAGAAATTTAAAATCTATAGAAACAGACTTCACAGGCAATATGACATCAATAAAATCATATCTTTCAATATAAACTCTCAATGTGAATGGCCTAAATGGCCCTATAAAACACCACAGGGTTGCAGATTAGATAAAAGGACATGACCCATCCATTTGCTGTCTACAAGAAACTCATCTTGAACCTAAAGATACATCCAGACTGAAAGTGAAGGGATGGAAAACTATGTTTCATGCCAATGGACCTCAAAAGAAAGCTGGGGTAGCAATTCTCATATAAGACAGATTGGATTTTAAACTAAAGACTGTAGTTAGAGATACAGAAGGACACTATATTATTCTTAAAGGATGTATCCAACAAGTGGATATGACAATTAAAATATCTACACCCCCAATAGGGGAGCAGCAAGATACACAAGCCACCTCTTAAACAGAATAAAGAGACATATAGATAAAAATACATTAATAGTAGGGGACCTCAACACTCCACTATCAGCAATACAGATCACCTAATAATATTACCTATTCTTTTAAGCTGTTTCAAAAATAATAGAAACAAAAAGAAAACTCATTCTATGAGGCCAGTATTACCTTGATCCCCAAACCAGGCAAAGACCTCAGTAATAGGACAATTACAGACCAATATCCCTGATGAATATGGACGCCAAAATTCTCAACAAGAACCTAGGTAATAGGATCCAACAGTACAATAAAAGGACTATCCATTATGACCAAGTGGGATTCATCCCTTGGATGCAAGGATGGTTCAACATTCGCAAATTGATCAGCGTGATAGATCATATCAACAAGAAAACAGTCAAGAACCATATGTAGCTCTCATTTGCCGCAGAAAAAGCATTTGACAAAATATAACATTCTTTCCTGATTAAAACCCTTCAGAGTGTAGGGATAGAGGGTACATTCCTCAATTTCATAAAACCCATCTATGAAAAGCCTACAGCAAATATCATTATCAACGTGGAAAAGCTGGAAGCCTTTCCCTTAAGATCAGGAACACAACAAAGATGCCCACTCTTGCCGTTATTATTCAATAAAGTACTAGCAGCCCTCGCAACAGCAATCAGACAACAAAAAGGGATAAAGTATATCCAAATCAGCAAAGAAGAAGTCAAACTGTCTCTCTTCATGGATGACATGATACGCTATATAGAAAACCCAAAACACTCCACCCCCAAAATTCTAGAACTTATAGAGCAATTCAGTATTATGGCAGGAAACAAAATCAATGCTCAGAAATCAGTTGCACTTCTATTCACGAACAATGAGACTGAATAAAGAGAAATTAGGGAGTCAATTCCATTTTCAACACCACCAAAAATCATACGTTATCTCCGAATTAACTTAACTGGGGACGTAAAGGATCTATATTCTAGAAACTACAAATCACTCTTGAAAGACATTGAAGAAGACACAGAAAGATGGGAAAATATTCCATGCTCATGGATCGGAAGAATAAACATTCTTTAAATGTCTGTGTTACCCAGAGCAATCTACACTTTCAATGCCATCCCGATCAAAATACCAAAGGCATTTTTCAAAGAACTGGAACAAAGACCCTTTAAATTTGTGTGGAACCAGAAAAGGTCCTGAATTGCCAAGGGATTGTTGAAAGGGAAAAACAATGCTGGGGGTATCATGTTGCCGGACTTCAAGCTATACTACAAAGCTATGATCACAAAGACAGCATGGTACTGGCACAAAAACAGACACATAGACCAATGAAACAGAATACAGAACCCAGAAATCAATCCTAGGCTCTTTGGGCAACTAATCTCTGACAAAGCAGGAAAAAACATCCGGAGGAAAAAAGACAGTGTCTTCAATAAATGGTGCTGGGAAAATTGACAGCTATATGCAAAAGAATGAAATTTGACCACTCTCTCACACCATATACAAAACTAAACTCCAAATGGATGAAAGACCTCAATGTGAGACAGGAATCAATCAAAATCCTAGAGAAGAGCATAGGCAGGAACCTCTACGACATCAGCCACAGCAACCTTTTTCATGACACATCTCCAAAGGCAAGATTGACAAAAGATAAAATGAACTTGTGGGACTTCATCAATAAAAAGCTTCTGTACAGCCAAGAAAACAGTCAACGAAATAGAGAGGCAGCCCACACAATGGGAGAAGATATTTGCAAATGACACTCCAGATAAAAGACTGGTATCCAGGATCTATGAGGAGCTTCTCAAACTCAATACATGAGAAACGAATAATCCAATCAAAATTGGGCAGAGGATATGAACAGACACTTTTCCAATGGAGACATACACATGGCATATGAATAAATGTTTGAAATCATTAGCCATCAGGGAAATTCACATCAAAAACATATTAAGGTATCACCTTATGCCAGTTAGAATGGCAAAAATGGACAAGGCAAGAAGCAAAAAATGTGTAGAAAGGGGATCCTTCTTACACTGTTGGTGGGAATGCAAGTTGTTACAGCCACTCTGGAAAACAGTGTGGAGGTCCCTTAAAAAGTTAAAAATTGAGCTACCCTATGATCCCGCCATTGCACTACTGGGTATTTACCCCCAAAGAGACAGACATAGTGAAGAGCAGGGCCATATGCACCCCAATGTTTATAGCAGCATTGTCCACAATAGCTAAATCGTGGAAGGAGCTGAGTTGCTCTTCAACAGATGACTGAATTAAGAAGTTATGGTCTATATATACAATGAAATATTACTCAGCTCTCAAAAAGAACAATTTCTCAACATTTGCTGTAAAATGGACGACACTGGAGGAGATAATGCTAAATGAAATAAGTCAAGCAGAGAAAGACATTTATTATATGGTTTCTCTCTTCTATGGTACATAGAAAATCTGGCCAAATTTCTCAACAATTTCCTGAGAAAATCCTCTGGGATGTAGTTGACACTTTAGTGCAATGTGAATGCATAGTCGAGCTTAAAATCAGCCACCTCATTAAAATTCAAGATACACTGGAGGGTTAGCTAAATTTGTTAGATTTGGCTAACTAGTATGTCTCTAGATAACTTGACATTTTATGTTAACTACTTTCAAACTAGACTGACAGCAATCATTTATGAAAAAAGACTCAGAAAGATGGAGAAAAGTGTAGAAGGAAATAATAATTGCTGACAGGGAGGTATAGAGGGCACAGTGAATAATATAATTAACTCTAATTCAAAAAGGTCATTATTCATTAAGATACAAGTGTTTGTGGGAAGATGACAATGGAGTGGGAAGCCATTACCCTCAAGAACAGGAGACATAGTTAACTTTCCAAAAACACAGAAAGAGTCACAGTGGCTTAGACAAAAGGAGAATACAGAAATTTATCCCAAATAAAAGAACAGAAATAGACCATGGCTAGAGATCAAGCAAAACAGATACAAGTAACATCCCTGAGAGGGAATTTAAAATAATGATCAGAAAGACACATACTGGAATGGAAGAAACAAAGGAAGAAATGAGTGAGGCCCTTACCACAGAGATAAGAAACAACATAGCAGAGATAAAGGGCACAACAAATGAAGTGAGAAACACACTTGATGGAATAATGAGCAGGACGGAAGAAGTAAAGGAATGAATTAATAATCTAGAATGCAGAGTAATAGAAAGTAATCAAGCTCAACAAAAGAGAGGGAAAAGTTATTACACTAAATAAGAATAGATTTAGGCAAGTCAATAATTCCATCAAATAACATTCATAGTATATGGGGTGCATGGGTGGCTCAGTCGGTTAATTGTCTGACTCTTGGGTTGGGCTCCGGTCATGATCTCAGGGACATGGATCAAGCCCCACATCATGCTTTTTGCTCAGCATAGAGTCTGCTTATTCTTCTACCTCTCCCTGCTTGTGCTCCCTCTCTAAAATGAATAAAACAACAAACAAATGTTAAAATAACATTCATATTATTGGAATCCCAAAAGGAGAGAGAGGAAAGGGGCAGAACATATGTTTGGACAACTAATAACCAAAACCTCCCCTAATCTGGGGAAGGAAACAGATATCTATGTCCAGGAGCCACAGAACTCCCATCAAAATCAACAAAAACAGATCCACACCAAGACATATTGTGATCAAATGGGAAAGATATAGTGATAAAGGGAAAGAAACTGTACAGGCAGCCAGACCAAAAAAAAAAAAAAAAAAAGCAGCAATTCATAAGGGAAAACCCATAAGATTAGTAGGGGATTTTTCAAAAGAAATTTTGCAAGCTACCAGGGAGTACCATAATACATTCAAATTGCTGAGTGGGAAAAATCTGCAGCCAAGATTATTCTATTCAGCAAAGCTATCGTTCAGAATAGAAGGAGAGATAGAGAATCCCAGAAAAAAATTTAAAAAAATAAAAAACTGTAAGTGTTCATGACCATTAAACCAGAACTGAAAGAAATATTAAAGGGGACTGTTTGAATTCAAAGGAGAGAACATAAATAACATTATAATGATAGGAAACACAATATCAGTAACAATGAATATTTCTGTAAAAAAATCACTCAAGAAATTAAACAACAAATTGATATAAAATATAATAGCATACGACTAAAATGTGAGGAAGAAAGGAGTAAAGAATGGATTCAAACTTAAACACCACAAATTAATTTAGATGGCTAAATGCAGAAGATGTTATATACAAATCTAATTGTAATCATATATCAAGACCCACTAATATGCATGAAAATAATAGAGAAATAAATTCATTTATATCACTATAAATTCATTTATATCACTATAAATTTATTTATATCACCAAAGAATATGAGCAAAACAGGAGCCAGAGAAACAAAAGAAGGGATAAGAGAAAATTATCAGTAACAAGCAAAAAACAAATAATAAAATGAAAATAAATACAAATATCTCAATAATTACTTTGAGTGTAAATGGACTAAACACTCAAATCAAAATACATACTGTAACAGAATGATTTAAAAAAAAAGAAAGAAAAGACCCATCTTTATGCTGCCTATAAGATTTTTTCTTTTTTTGAACCTAAGAAACCTGTAAATTGAAAGTGAGGAGTTGGAGAACCGTCTATTATGCAAATAGATGTAAAAGAAAGCTGGAGTAGTGATAACTATATCAGAAAATATAGACATTGAAACAAAGAATGTAATACTAGAAGAAGAGCACTACAGAATATGAAAGGAAGAATTCATCAAGAAAGATATAAAAATTATAAATACTTATGCATCCAACATAGGAGCAACCAGATACCTAAAATAGTTACTAACAATCACAAGGGAACTAGTAGATATTAATACACTATTAATAGGGAACTTTAACACCACACCTACATCAATGGAGAGATATTTAGGAAGAAAAACAAGGAAACAGTGGCTTTGGATGATGCATTGGAACATGGATTTAACAAATATATTCATAACACTCCATCCTAAAACAGCAGAATACACACTCTGCACAAGTGCATATGGAACATTTCCCTGAATAGATTACACAGTAGCTCACAGAACCTCAAAAATTCAAGATCAAAGTCATGCCATGCACCTTTTCTGAATATAATACTATGAAAATAAAATTCAATCATAAGAAAAAATCTGGAAAGACCACAAATACATGGAGTTTAAACAACATGCTACTAAGTAATGAGTGGGTCAACCACGTAATAAAACAAGAAATAATGTGTATGTGGACACAAATGCAAATGAAAAAACAAAGGTCCAACATCTTTGCAGCAAAAGCAGTCCTGAGAGGGAAGTACAGAGCAGGGGCTCCTGGGTGGTTCGGTCGTTAAGCATCTGCCTTAGGCTCAGGGCGTGGATCCTGGCATTCTGGGATCGAGCCCCATATCAGGCTCCTAGCTATGAGCCTGCTTCTTCCTCTCCCACTCCCCCTGCTTGTGTTCCCTCTCTCGCTGCATGTCTCTCTGTCAAGTAAATAAACAATATTAAAAAAAAAAAAGAGGGAAGTATAGAGTAATACAGGCCTACCTCAAGAAGCAAGAAAAATCTCAAATCATAATTACTAGAGCAGAAATAAATGATACAGAAACAAACAAGAAAAAATAGAACAGATTTTATTTTTGAAAAAAATGAAAAATAAAATTGATATACCCAGCCAGATTTCTCAAAAAGAAATGAGAAAATACCCAAGTAAATACAATAAAAAATGAGAAAGTAGAAGTAACAAGCAATACCACAGAAATACAACCAATTGCAAGAGTATATTATGAAAAACATATGAATATACATCAATAAATTGGAGAATCTGGAAGAAATGTACAAATTTCTAGAAACACATAAACTAACAAAACTGAAACAGGAAGAAATAGAAAACTTGAACAAACCAATAACCAGGAAAGAAATTCAATCAGTGATAAACACTCTTCCAACAAACACAAGTATAGGGCAAGATGGCTTTACAGGCAAACCGAATTCAGTAGTACAAAAAAATGAAAAAAAAAAAAGCTAGGTAGATGAAAAGTAGAACAGTAAGATTGTAATTACATTGTTTGGTGACAGGTGGTGACTATATTTATATTGATGAACACTGGGTGATGTATAGAATTGTCAAATCACTATATTGTATATCTGAAACTACCATAACACTGTATGTCAATTATACTTCAATAAAAAATGAAAAGAAAAAAAATCACCATGATCAAATGGGATTTAGCCCTGGGTTGCAAGTATGTTTCAATATTCATAAATCATTGAATATGAGACACCACCTTAATAAAAGCAAGGATAAGAACCATATGATCATAAAACCCTCAACAAAGCAATGCTGAGAGAACGTATCTCAGTATGATAATAGTCATATATGAAGAAAAACCCAGGTAATAGTCTCAATAGGGAAAAACAGAGAGCTTTTCCTCTATGGTAAGGAGTAACACTGGGATATCCACTCTCACCTCCCCCACTGTTAGTACAGGAAGTCCTAGCCACAGGAATCCGAAAACAACAAAAAGGGGCACCTGGGTGGCTCAGTCATTAAGCCTCTGCCTTCAACTCAAGTCATGATCCCACACTCCTGGGATCAGGCCATGCATCAGGCTCCCTGCTTGGTGAGAAGCCTGCTTCTCCCTCTCACACTCCCCTTGCTTGCTTGTGTCCCCTCTCTTGTTGTCTCTCTCTGTCAAATAAATAAATAAATAAAATCTTAAAGAAAAAGAAAGCAGCAACAACAAAAATTAAAGGCATTTATATCAGCAAAGACAAAGTCAAACTTTCACTATTTGCAAATGTCATAATACTCTATGTACAAAAGGTGAAACAATCACAAATTAGCTTGAATAAATCAGCAATGATTTCTTGGGCTTTAAAAATATGATCCAAAAAATATGATGATCTTNCCGATGTTCTGTCCCCATGGAGGAAGATGTGGATTCAGCTTCCTTCTAGAAGACTATAAGGGGTGACATTCCAGGGAGGTCCCTAACATCTAAATTGCAGACTGTCTGTCACAAAGATTATTAAAGGTCAAAACTACCTTGTCCTTCTTTTCTCCTGTGCCCAGCCATTTAACTCATTATGACAAGAACTGAATTCTCCCCAGAAGTAGATATACAGTGATCACTGACTCTGGGGAACAAAAGGGGAAAAAAAAGGAGGAGGAGGGACAAGATAAATTCCGAGTAGGGTTGGGACAAACACAGGCTACTGGCTGCTTAGGCAGAGCCCTTGGAATTGCCTTTTTTATTCAATGCTAAAATTCACTCTGTGATTTTATGATGAAAGAGTTTGGCTTCACAAACAATCACATTTCTATGTCAGGATAGGCTCACAAATTTGGAGACTGTGATGGTGGTGGAGACAGAGACAAAGACAGGTAAAAAAAAAAAAAAAAGCTAACCCTGAATGCACCCTGTGGCTTACTCAATAATGGTTGTCTCTGTGGAAGTGAACATAGGAGCCAGCTGGAGGCAATGTCTGGCAATTTCTGGGACCAGTGCTGATAGGATAAACATGCTGTCAGATGTGATGTCAGCGTGAGCTCTGCCCATGAGACTCAGGCACAAAGTAGGGCAGACAGAAGTACATCAGGTGAGGAATCTCATGAATCACCCAGAGGCTGCCTATCCTGGAACTGGACTGCTGATCTCGGTGGCTGCCGTCCACTAGTCCCAGTATGAACATCACACTCACATCTACCCAGGATCTGGCTGATTCCAGGTAAGAAACACAAATTTAAAATCAGATTTAACTAGGGACCCTGGGTGACTTATTCTGTTAAGTGTCTGCCTTTGTCTCAGTTCATGATCCCAGGGTCCTGAGATCAAGTACCACATCGGGCTCCTTGCTCATGGGGAACTTGCTTCTCCCTCTTTCTTCCACTCCCCCTGCTTGTGCTCTCTCTCTGACAATTAAACAAAATATTTTTAAAAATCAGATTTAGCTAATGTTTTTTAAAAATTATTTCATCCTAAACTTCCAGTAAGCATTGTAAAATGCTAAAGAACTTGATCTTTATTTGAAGAAAACCAAAGCTTGAGATTTAACTTTGGTTTAGGAAACTGAACTCTTCAACCCCTATCCCCAGTGGCTTCCCATTATGGCTGGAATAAAGTCCAAACCACCCCTTGCCTATAAGGTGATTTGTGAGCTGATCTCTGGCTACTTGACCAGCCCTACTTTTTATTCCTCTTCCTCTCCTCTTCTTTGGCCTCAGGGGCAGATCTGGGAAGTCAGCATTCTAGCAGCTCCTCAAACACAGTTCTTCCAGACCACCCCAGGGGGTTGCCACTGCATGCCCTCTGCCTTGTCCCCTACTTTACTTAAGCGTCTGCACAGATCTCTTCCTAGGCAGGTCCCCTTGATCTCTCCACCAATTCTGTGCCACCTCAGTTCTTCCCCACTGCTTTTTATATCAGTATTGCCCTTCTCCTTGTTTGTCCATTGTATTGTATGAGCTAGACCCACTATGGTCCAAAAAATCAAACATGCTCACTTTGCATCACCATGGACACCTGATTCCATCAAGGCCCTGAGTCCCAAGCTTCCTCCCACTTCCAGCTTGGTCTAGACACAGGTATGAATCCTGGAGTTGAGAAGTTGGCATCACTGGCCTCTCTGATATTTACCAACCACATCTTAACCCATTAATTGCTAGCAGATATTCATCACCCTCAGAGTTAAAAGAGGGAAAAGAAGGACATTTACTTAGCAGGTACAGGATGGCCAGCTCCATCGCTCATGGAGAATGTAGATCCTCACACCAGAGACCTCTGACTAGATTTCTAATCATATTAGCTCTGCCTCCTCCATATAAACCGTCTGACTAGATTTCTAATCATATTAGCTATGCCTCCTCCATATAAACCGTTTTTCCTTTTTTTTCTTTTTCTTTCCTTTCCTTTTCTTTTCTTTTCTCTCTCTCTCATTCTCTCTCTCTCTTTCTCTCTTTTAGATTTTTTTATGTTCAGTTAGCCACTGTATAGTACATCATTAGTTTGATTCAGTAATTACATATAACACCCACTGCTCATCACAACATGTGCCCTCCTTAATACCCATAACTCTGTTAACCCCTCCCCCAGCCCCCTCCCCTCTAAAACCCTCGGTTTGTTTCTCATGGTCCATAGTCTCTCATGGTTTGTCTCCCTGTCTGATTTCTCCCCCTTCAGATTTCCCTCCCTTCCCCTATGGTCCTCCATGCTATTCCATATGTTCCACATATGAGTGAAACCATATGATAATTGTCTGTCTCTGCTTGACTTACTTCACTTAGCATAATCTCCTCCAGTTCCATCCATGTCAATGCAAATGGTGGGTATTCATCCTTTCTGTTGGCTGAATAATATTCCATTGTATATATGTACCACATCTCCTTTATACATTCATCCATTGAAGGGCATCTCAGCTCCTTCCACAGTTTGGCTGTTGTTGACATTGAACTACAATGGAACAAAATAGAGACTACAGAAATGGACCCTCAACTCTATGGTCAACTAATCTTTGACAAATCAGGAAAAAAATATCCAATGGAAAAAAAGACAGTCTCTTCAAAAAATGGTGCTGAGAAAACTGGATAACCACATACAGAAGAATGAAACTGCACTATTCTCTTACACCATACACAAAGATAAACTCAAAATGGATGGAAGACCTCAATGTGAGACAGGAATCCATCAAAATCCTAGAGGAGAATGTAGGCAGTAACCTTTTTGACATCGGCCACAGTAACTTCTTTCAAGACACGTCCCCAAAGGCAAGGGAAAGAAAAGCAAAAATGAACTTTTGAGACTTCATCAAGTTAAAAAGCTTCTGCACAGCAAAGGAAATAGTCAACAAAACTAAGAGGCAACCCATAGAATGGGAGAAGATATTTGCAAATGACATTACAGATAAAGGGCTGATATCCAAGATCTACAGAGAACTTCTCAAACTCAACACTCAACAAATAACCTGGTCTATTAGATTATTTTGTCACATTCTGCCTTCTATCCTGAGATTCCTCTAATCTTCTAAACATATTTTTTTAACTTGCCTATATTAGGTCTCACTCTTTGTACTGTAAAGAAGAATGGGTTTGGATAAATACATATACCATGTATCCACCATCACAGTATCATGATAGCTTTGCCACCCTAAAAAATTCCATGTACTTCTCCCATTTAACTCTTCCTCTCTCCCCCATGGAACCCTGGCAACCACTCATTTGTTTACCATCTCTATAGTCTTGCCTTTTACAGAAAATCATATAATTGAAAATATATACTAGGTAGCCTTCTCAGAGTGACTTCTCTCACTTAGCAATATACAGTTACACTTCATCCATGTCTTTTCATGGCTTGAAAGCTCATTTCTTTTTATTATTGAATAGTCTTCCAATGTAATGGATGTACCACTCTTTATCCATCCACCTTTTGAAGGACACCTTAGTTACTAAATAGTTTTTGGTGATTATGAATGAAGCTGCTAAAAACATTTGCGTGAAGATTTTTGCATGGACACAGTATTCAAGTAAGTTGGATAAATACCCAGGAGTTCATTCATATGTCAAGATGATGTCTAGCTTGCAAGAAACTGCCAAACATTGTGCATCCCTACTAACAAGGAATGGAGTTCCCATTGTTCTGCATACCTGTTACAAATTGGTATTGCCAGGTTTTTTTTTTTTAATTGTAGTCATTCTGATAGGTGTGTAGTAGTGTCTCGTTGTTTTGAATTGCAATCCCCTAGTGACAAATAATATTGAGCATATTTTCATGTGCTTATTTGCCATCTGTATATCATGCTTCATGAAATTCCTCTTCAGATCATTTACCTATTTTTTAATTAAGATGTTTGTAATCTTATCAATGACTTATAAAAGTTCTTTGTATATTTGGATAAAAATTCTTTATCAGATACATGTCTGAAAAATATTTTCTCATGGTTTTTGGCTTGGTCCTTCATTCTCTGAACAGTGTCTTTCACAGGGAAAAGGTTTCTAATTTTAATGAAGTCCAATTTATCAACTTTTCTTTCACAGATCATGTTTTGCTATTGTCATATAGATTTTGTCCTCTGTCATATTCATTGTCATACAGATTTTCTCCTGTGTCCTTGTCATGTAGATTTTCCAATGTTTTCTACCATAAGTTTTGTATCTTCACATTTTACACGTAAGGCTATGATCAATTGTGAGTTACTGTTTGTTAAAGCTGTAAGGTCTGTGTCTAGGTTCATTTTTTTCATATTAATATCTAAATTTTCAAACACCATTTTTTGAAAAGACGGTCCTTCTTTGGATTGCCTTTGCTCTCTTGCCAAAGATTAGTTAAGCATACTTGTGTGCATCTACATTGAGACTCTCTATCCTGTTCTATTAATCTATATTCTTTCACCAATAACATGATGTCTTCATTACTAAAGCTTTATAGTAAGTCTTGTAATTGAGTAGTACAGCTCCTCAGATTTTGTTATTTTCTTTCAGAATGGCTATTCTGAGTCTTTGATCTTTCCACATAAAATTCAAAATCAGCTTGTCAATATCTACCCAGTAGCTTGCTGGGGTTTTTATTAGGGTTACATTGAATCTATAGATCAAGTTGGAAAGAATTGACATCTTGGCTATTTAGAATCTTTCAATCCATTAACATTGAATATCTTTCCATACATTTAGTTATTTAATTCTGTCATCAGAATTTCATAGGTTTTCACATATAGACTCTGCAAATGGGCCACTTTTGACTGTCCTTGGGGAGGAAGAAACCATCCTCTACTATCTTATATTCTTTACATGAAGTCTATGAATTAAATTAGAAAAGACATATTAACAAGAGGGGAAAAAACAGATTTAATTCTGGACATATGCACAGGAACTGACAAAGAAATGTAGTAGTTAGAATTTGGGGCTTACATACTATCTTAAAAAAGGGTGAAGGGTGATAAATTGAGGGAGGAATTAAAAGATGGGGGAGTAGGGCTTCTTGGGGTCATAAATTATGGGAAGAAGAATGGAGGACACTAATGAAAGAGAAGGATTATATAATAAGTTTTAAAAAAAACTAAATTAGCCAACATATAGAACATCATTAGTTTCAGATGTAGAGGTCAGTAATTCATCAGGTGCATATAACACACAGTGCTCTACACATCACATGGCCTCCTTAATGCACTTCACCCAGTTACCCCATCCCCCCACCCACCTCTTTTCCAGCAACCCTCACTTTCCTTTCCATAGTTAAGAGTCTCTCATGCTTAATCTCCCTCTCTCATTTCTTCCCATTCCATTTCCCCTCCCTTCCCCTGTGATCCTCTACACTGTTTCTTATATTCCTCATATGAGTGATACAATATGATAATTGTCTTTCTCTGATTGACTTATTTTACTCAACATAATGCCCTCCAATTCTATCCACATTGATGTATATAGTAAGATTTCATCCTTTCTGATGGCTAAGTACTGTTCCAATATATATATAAATCACATCTTCTTTATCCACTCATCTGTTGATGGACATCTGGCTCTTTCCATAGTTTGGCTATTGTGAACATTGCTGCTATAAATATTGAGGTGCATGTGCCCTTTTGGATCACTACATTTGTATCTTTGGTGTAAATACCTAGTAGTACAATTGCTGGGTCATTGGGTATCTCTATTTTTAACTTCTTGGGGAAACTCCATACTGTTTTCCAGAGTGGCTGTCCCAGCTTGCATTCCCACCAACAATGTAAAAGGCTTCCCCTTTCTTTGCATCCTTGCCAAGATCTGTTGTTTCCTGAGTTGTTCATTTTAGCCATCCTGACTGGTGTGAAGTGGTATCTGATTGTGGTTTTGATTTGTATTTCCCTGATGGCTGGTGATGTTGAGCATTGTTTCAGGTGTCTGTTAGCCATTTGTATGCCTTCTTTGGAGAAGTGTCTGTTCATATCTTCTGCTCATTTTTGACTGGCTTATTTGTTTTTTGAGCATTGAGTTTGAGAAGTTCTTTATAGATCTTGGATATCAGCCCTTTATCTGTAATGTCATTTGCAAATATCTTCTCAAATTCCATGGGTTGCTTCTTAGTTTTGTTGACTATTTCCTTTGCTGTGCAGAAGCTTTTTAACTTGATGAAGTCTCAAAAGTTCATTTTTGCTTTTCTTTCCCTTGCCTTTGGAGACATGTCTTGAAAGAAGTTACTGTGGCCGATGTCAAAAACGTTACTGCCTACATTCTCCTCTAGGATTTTGATGGATTCCTGTCTCACATTGAGGTCTTCCATCCATTTTGAGTTTATCTTTGTGTATGGTGTAAGAGAATAGTGCAGTTTCATTCTTCTGTATGTGGTTATCCAGTTTTCCCAGCACCATTTTTTGAAGAGACTTTTTTTCCATCGGATATTTTTTTCCTGATTTGTCAAAGATTAGTTGACCGTAGAGTTGAGGGTCCATTTTTGGGTTCTTCAGTCTGTTCTATTGGTCTGTGTGTCTGGTTTTTGCCAGTACTATGCTGCCTTGATGATTACAGCTTTGTAATATGGCATTGTGATGCCACTAGCTTTGGTTTTCTTTTTCAACATTCTTCTGGCAACTTGGGATCTTTACTGGTTCTGTACAAATTTTAGGATTGTTTGTCCCAGCACTGTGAAAAATTTTGATGGTATTTTGATAGGGATTACTTTGGATGTGTAGAATGCTCTGGGTAGCATAGATATTTTAACAATATTTATTCTTTCAATCCATGAGCATGGGATGTTTTTCCATCTCTTTGTGTTTTCCTCAATTTCTTTCGTACATGTTCTGTAGTTTTCTGAGTACAGATCCTTTGCCTCTTTTGTCAGGTTTATTCCTAGGTATCTTATCGTTTTTATTTTTTAATTTTTTTCCAGTTCATTTGTATACCTTACATTTGGTACTAGGTGCTAAGTGAACAGTAGAAAAAAAACAACAACAACAAAAATGACAGAGGTTGTGACATGGATCTTTGACCATAAGGCACTGTTCCACCAGTTGAATTTCTTTTAAAAATAGCTTTACTATTGTTATAAAATTGATATATACTCTTTGTTAAAAAAGTAAAATACATAAAAACACATGAATGTACTACACAACCTGCATCCCACTTACTAAAGATTAGCAGTTATCATACTATGCTTTCACACATTTTTTTTTGTCTTTCTCTATATATAAACACAATACTCAAAAATGTATTAACAAAATGGGGCCATACTAAAGTGGTTCTCCAACTTTCCTGGTTCACAAAATGGTCTTATGGTTTTTAGTGCGATTGTAAATAGGATTGATTTTCTCTTTCTTCAGTTACATTGTTAGTGTATAGAAATGCAACTGATTTCTGTGCATTGATTTTCTTTAATTTCTCTTTCTTCAGCTACGTTGTTCATGTATAGAAATGTAACTGATTTCAGTGCATTGATTTTATATCCTGTGGCATTGCTGACTTCCTGTATGAGTTCTAGCAATTTGAGGGTGGAGTCTTTTGGGATTCCACATAAAGGATCATGTCATCTGCAAAGAGAGAGAGTTTGACTTCTTTGCTGACTTGAATGTTTTTTATTATGTATGTATGTATGTATGTATGTATTTATTTATTTATTTATTTTTGTCTGATCGCTGAGGCTAGGACTTTTAGTACTATGTGGAACAAAAGTGGTGAGAGTGGACATCCCTGCCGTGTTCCTGACTTTGATATTCACTGTGGACTTTTCATATATGACTTTTATGATATTGAAATACATTCCCTCTATTCCTACACTGTGGAGAGTTTTAATCAAAAAAGCATGCTGTATTTTGTCAGATGCTTTTTTTTTCTTGCATCAATGGAGAGGATCCTGTGATTCTTGTCCTTTCTTTTACTAATGTGATGTATCACACTGATTGATTTCCAAGTTTTGAACCACATTTGCAGCCCAGGAATAAATCCCACTTGGTCATGATGACTAATCTTTTTAATGTACTGTTGGGTCCTACTGGCTAGTATCCTGGTGAGAATTTTGGCATTCATGTTCATCAGGGATATTGGTCTATAATTCTCCTTTTTGGTGGGGTCTTTGTCTTATTTTGGGATTAAGGTAATGCTGGCCTCATAGGATGAATTTGGAAGTTTTCCTTCCATTTCAATTTTCTGAAACAGCTTCAGAAGAATAGGTATTAGTTCTTTAAATGTTTGTTAGAATTCCCCTGGGAGGCCATCCATTCCTGGACTCTTGTTTGTTGGGAGATTTTTGCTTACTGCTTCAATTTCCTTGCTGGTTATGGGTCTGTTCAGATTGTCTATTTCTTTCTCTTTCAAATTAGGTACTTTGTATATTTCTTTTTTTAAATAATAATTTTTTATTATATTATGTTAGTCACCATACAGTACATCCCTAGTTTTTTATGTCAAGTTCCATGATTCATTATTTGTGTATAACACCCAGTGCACCATGCAATATGTGCCCTCCTTACTACCCATCACCAGCCTTATCCCATTCACCCACCTCCCCTCCTTAAGCCCTCAGTTTGTTTCCCAGTCCATAGTCTCTCATGGTTCATTACCCCTCCTGTTTACCCCCCCCTTCTGTCTTCCCTTTCTTCTCCTACCGATCTTCCTAGTTCTTATGTTCCATAAATGAGTAAAACCATATGATAATTGTCTTTCTCTACTTGACTTATTTTGCTTAGCATTATCTCTTCCAGTCCCGTCCGTGTTGCTGCAAATGTGGTGAAATCGTTCTTTTTGATGGCTGAGTAATATTCTATTGTATATATGGACCACATCTTCTTAATCCAGTCATCTGTTGAAGGGCATCTCGGCTCTTTCCACAATTTAGCTATTGTGGACAATGCTGCTATGAACATTGGGGGGCATATGGCCCTTCTTTTCACTACGTCTGTATCTTTGGGGTAAATACCCAGTAGTACATTATCTCGGAATTAATTTAACCAGAGACATAAAGGATCTATATTCTACAAACTACAAATCACTCTTGGAAGACATTGAAGAAGACACAAAAAGGTGGAAAAATATTCCATGCCGCTGGATCGGAAGAATTAACATAGTTAAAATGTCTATGCTACCCAGAGCAATCTACACTTTCAGTGCCATCCCAATCAAAATACCAATGACATTTTTCAAAGAAATAGAACAAAGAGCCCTTAAATTTGTGTGGAACCAGAAAAGGCCCCAAATCGCCAAGGAATTGTTGAAAAGGAAAAACAAAGCTGGGGGCATCACATTGCCGAATTTCAAGCTATACTACAAGGTAGTTTGTATATTTCTAATAATGCATCCATTTTTTCCAGATTGCCTAACTTGTTGGCATAAAGTTGCTCATAAAATGTTCTTATAATTATTTGTATTTCTTTGGTATTGGCTGTTGTCTCTCCTATTTCATCCATGATTTTATTAATTTGGTTCCTTTTTCTTTTCTGTTTGATAAATCTGGCTAGGAGTTTTTAGATCTTATTAATTCTTTCAAAGAAGCAGCTCCTAGTTTTGTTGATCTGTTCTACTGTTTTTTGGTTTCTATTTCATTGATTTCTGCTCTGATCTTTATTATTTCTCATCTCCTGCTTGATTTAGGCTTTATTTGCTGTTTTCTCTCCAGCTCCTTCGGGTGTATGGTTAGGTTATTTGAAACCTTTCTTGTTTCTTGAGAAAGGCTTGTATTGCTGTGCACTTCCCTCTTAGGACTGCCTTTGCTGCATCCCAAAGGTTTTGAATAGTTGTATTTCCATTTTTATTGTTTCCATGATTTTTTGAATCTTTAATTTCCCACTTGACCCATTCATTCTTTTGTAGGATGCTCTTTAACCTCCAAGTATCTGAGTTCCTTCCAAATTTCTTCTTGTGATTGAGTTCGAGGTTCAAAGCATTGTAGTTTGAATATGTGCAGGGAATAATACCAATCATTTTGTACTGGTTTATACCTGATTTGTGAACCAGTATGTGATCTATTCTGGAGAATGTTCCATGTTCACTCAAGAAGAATGTGTATTCTGTTGCTTTAGAATGGAATGCTCTGTATATATCTGTGAAGTCCATCTGGTCCAATGTGTCATTCAAAGCCCTTGTTACCTTGTTGATCTTCTACATAGATGATCTGTCCATTGCTGAGTGGGGTGCTAAAGTCCCCTGCTATTACTGTATTATTATCAATGTGTTTCTTTAATTTTGTTATTAATTGGTTTATATAATTAGCTGTTCCCATGTTAGAAGCACAAATATTTATAATTGTTAAATCATGTTGTTGGATAGACCCTTTACATATGATATTGTGTCCCTCTTCATTCCTTACTACAGTCATTGATTTAAAATATAATTTGTCTGATATAAGGATTGCTACTGCAGCTTTCTTTTTTTCTGTCTTATTATTCTTTTTTTATTATAATAATATCTTTAATTGTATTATGTTAGTCACCATACAGTACATCCCTGGTTTTGATGTAAAGTTCGATGATTCATTGGCTGCGTATAACACCCAGTGCACCATGCAATATATGCCCTCCTTACTACCCATCACCAGCCTATACCATTCACCCACCTCCCTCCCCTCTGAAGCCCTCAGTTTGTTTCTCAGAGTCCATAGTCTCTCATGCTTCATTCCCTTCTGATTACCCCCCTTTCTTTATCCCTTTCTTCTCCTACTGATCTTCCTAGTTCTTATGTTCCATAGATGAGAAAAATCATATGACAATTGTCTTTCTCTGCTTGACTTATTTCACTTAGCATAATCTCCTCCAGTCCCGTCCACGTTGTGGCAATTGTTCAGTAATCGTTCTTTTTGATAGCTGAATGATATTCCATTGTATGTATGGACCACAGCTTCTTAATCCAGTCATCTGTTGAAGGGCATCTTGGCTCCTTCCACAATTTAGCTATTATGGACAATGCTGCTATGAACATTGGGGTGCATGTGGCCCTTCTCTTCACTATGTCTGTATCTTTGGGGTAAATACCCAGTAGCACAATATATATATATTTAGTGCGTGTATATACATATTTAGTGTGTGTGTATACATATGTGTATATATTTATTATATATATACATATAAATAAAATTCAACACAGTGGAGGGAAGCCAAAATGAGGAATATATCTATAAAATATAAATGTAAAAATGATGATAAAAAAAACTATGAAAAGAATTGATAAAATAAGAAACTAGTTGAAAGAAGAAAAAGAAAAAAGAGAAAAAAATTTACACTGAAAGACTAAAGAATAATGAGAAAAAAACTTGAATTCTATATACTATTTTTCCCTAGCACAGGAGCTTTTCAGTTCTGTGTGATACATAAACTTGGTATTAGCCTGATGTTCCTGCTGGTCTTCTGGGAGAGGGGCCTGTTGCACTGATTCTCAGGAGTGTTTGCCTGGGCAGAGTTGCACACCACTTGTCAGGGGCCCAGGCTCAGTGTAAGCTGCTTCAGGTTGCTCTATGTGGCCTTTGTTCCCTGAAGGCTTTCTCTGCTGCTTTAGAGGATGAAAAAAATAAAAATGGTGGCACCCCAATCTCCAACCCCAAATCTGAAAGATCGGGGCCCCTACTCTTCAGGGCACCCTCAGGGAAAAGCAGTCAATCACTTTTGTGTGCATCAAACTCTACAGACTCTGATGCACTCCCAAGCCTATCCTCTTGGGGGAAGAAGGGGGGTATCTCACTGAAATTCTGCTGCTTGCTGGGCCCCTGATTGCAGAGCAGCTGGTGATCATGCTGAGGTTCACAGTTTATGGCAACACTGAGCTGAGAACCTACTTCCAGTCTTGCTGATTGTAGCCAGCTTCCCTGCTCCAAGGCTTGGGAACACTGTCCCCCCCAATATTTCTGTGACCCTCAGACTACACTGTCCCACCTAGAATTCTGCCCCACTTGGCCACCTGGGCATCTTTCAGGCAAGAATGTCCCTCACTGGAGTAAACTTCTAAAAGTTCTGATTTTGCACTCTGCTGTTATATCACTTTCTTGTGGTCAGCTTAAACCACAACCCCATGGTTTATCTTCTGATATATCACCTCAAATTCACTTCTTCACACCTCCTACCTTGCAAAAAGTGGTCACTTTTCTATTTGTAAAATTGCAACAATTCTTTTCTTAGATCCCAGGTTGAGTTCACAGGTGTTCAGAATGATCTGATAGATATCAAGCTAAATTCAAGGGACCAGATGAAACAAGGGTCCCCTACTCTTGTGCAATCTTAGAAATCTTGCTATTTAGTAATTTTTTTTATGCAGACTCAAGTTGGTGTCTTCTCCATTCATAAGTGAATAAGTATCTCCCTCCTATTTCTGGTATGGATGAGGGAGTCACCTTTACAAATTCGTGTTGCCTTTACAAATGGAAATGTATGCCTTGCTTTTAGACAGAAAGGGAGAGCAGAGAGCTTTCCCTGAATCTGCTGTATCTTAATTACCTTCAGTTCAAAAGAATCCATATACCACATTGGCATATTTTGTGGTAGCATACTCTAATGCTTTTTACTGCTTCATTCCCCCAGGCTTCTCTAGATCATCTCTCTTAGGCTGTCCCTTCATCTTTCCCAGAAGTCCTCTTGGATGTGATTCCACACTATTCTTGGAGACAGTCCCTTCCCCTGCCATGGGGAAGTCTAATTTTCTGCACAGAGCCACCTTCCTTCATTCAAAAATAGGGCCATCTCCAGACCTCTCACTTTTAGATCCCTCCTTGTGAGAATTAGATTCCTATCCCTATGCCCCACACATGCTGGAAAACCTCTAATCAGTTATCTGCAAGATTCTGTTGATAATGGTCATGGGAAACTTACCTTCTCCTCCTCTTCTAGAGGCAGGAATTCACATGTTACATGTAAACCTCCAAAATAATTCTATCCCTTTCACCTCCTCTTCATAGCTTATAGTTAGATTCCAGGTGTAAGCTGAAAAAAAACAGTTTTAGTCTCTTTCATGGCCCAAGATACACAGTGACTCAGGAGATGGGATCCTTAGACTCTCTTTTACCAAATATTGAGTACTTAGAAGCATCAGAGGAAACTAAAACAAACAGTTTTAACATCCTGTTACTCTTGTTTACTGCCTCTATCACTAAAGAATGGTGATCTTTCACTGAAAATGGAGACCTGAGAGGGGAAAAAATAAAGAACTTAAAATATTGTCATAATATGGCACACAGGAGTGACAAGTCAACTTGGATAATCAGGGGAGAGTGATAGAGAAAACGAATCAAACTCATTTATTGCAATCTTTTAGAAGAGACAAATAGTAATCATATAAGAAAATAACACATTATGTTAGTTTCTAAAAGGGAAGTGGACATAGAACTGTGGGTTTCAGGGACAACACTGAGAATACTCAGGAGGGTGGGCCATGGAAGGTTTGCTCAAGGGATTGACATGAACTATGAACTGTGTCTTAAAGGATGAGTAGATTTTTATCCCTCGTGAAGAAGTCAGGGAAATGAAAGGGGGAAAGAAGCAGAAAAAAATAGCATCTGCAAGGAAGAGAGAGAGAAATCATAATACACTTTCCCCCTGTATTCAGAACAAGAACAACAAAGTTTTGGTGTTTGAACTGGAGAATTCATGTAAAAAGTGGTATAAGGTGACAACATAAAATTAATCTATGGCTAAATGATTGAAAGCTTTATACATCTATTTTAGGGAGAACGGGCTTTGTTCTTTATGTGATTGGGAAGTAATTGAAGGTTGTTGGAGGGCTAATTTCATGTGTCAACTTGAGGGGACTAAGGGATGTCCAGAAAGGTGGTAAGACATTATTTCTGGTCATGTCTGTAAGGGTATTTCTGGAAGAAATTAGCACTTGTTTCAGAAGACTGAATAAAGAAATAGTCCTCCCCAGTGTGGGTGGACATCACCCAGTGTGTTGAGGGCCAAAGTGGAACAAATGGGTGAAGGAAGAGCAAATCCCTCTCTCTCTTCTTCAGCTTAGATATCCATCTTTTCCTGCCCTTGGATATCAAAGTTCCTTGTTCTAGGGCTTTCAGACTCTGGGACTTATGCAGACCCTGATTCTCAGCCCTACAAATGCAGACTGATTTGCACTATTGGCTTTCCTCCTTCTCCAGGTTGCAGATGGTAGATTGTGGGATTTCTTGGCCTCTAAAACCATTGTGCTAATCCCTATCATAAAACAAATATGATATGAGATATATATTGACTACTATATTTTACATATATATGTAGAGATAGATAGATATAGATAGATATAGACATAGGTATATAGATATATATTTCCCTATTGGTTCTGTTTCCCTAGAGAACTCTGACTGATACAGATGTGAAAGAGCACAGTGAAAGATGGACTAGAAGAGATAGAGCCCAGTAAAAGGCAGACACATCAGTTAGTG
The DNA here is from genome assembly GCF_002007445.2 of Ailuropoda melanoleuca. Classification (NCBI taxonomy): domain Eukaryota; kingdom Metazoa; phylum Chordata; class Mammalia; order Carnivora; family Ursidae; genus Ailuropoda; species Ailuropoda melanoleuca. The sequence goes on from NW_023251258.1 coordinate 354,611, forward strand.
AAACAATATGTATTGAGCAGTTAGTCTGCACCAAGCACCTGCCTAGAAACAAGCAATATGTCATAAATGAGACAGACAGTGCTCCTGAATTACAACTCAGGGTCAAGTTAGAATATATTACCATCAAGTAAGTGATCGGGAGGGTCTGGCAGAAGGACTGAGTAAGGAAACACAGTCCAGTGTGATTAAGAGGTAGGATGACTGAAAATAGAACAAAATAGAGACCAAGGATGACTGATGTTTCTAGTGTGGGCTAGATGGATATCAAGATACAAGCTGGAGGATAAATGTTGGAAAGAAAAGTTAAGGAGGAAAAAGGAGCACGTGATGGATCTGTCATAACTAGATAAGAAATTACCTGAAGAGTGGTGAGTCAGCCAAAGAAGAATTTATGTGATACTAAACCACAGAAAGAAAGAACAAAAGTTATTTATCTCTACAGTACAGCTAAGGAACAGCAAACACAAATTTAAAGAAACAGAGATGATTGTCACAATGCTCAGTCTTCCACAGGTGTTCCTCAATTACAGGGCAAAATGGATATTTGGACCCAAATCAAGGGAGCATGAACAAGATGTTCCTGCTAAACCTATAAAACACAGCCTCAGGTGTGTAATTTTGGCTTTGTTTAGTTTCTCATTTGAAAATTAGATGTGCAGTCCCTTGGTAAATGCTGTTTCTGGCAGCTAAGACTGATGGTGTTACAATCATTATGATCTGGGTTGAGATGCAGCAGGTTGTTGCTGTCCTAAAGAGGAATGTGATTTATTCCCTTTAATCTTCTTCTGCCCTCAGACTGGGATTTATGCTATAAGCACCCCCAGGTTCTTAGGCCTTCATCCTCACATCACTGGCTTCCTGGGTCTATACTCTGCAGACATCTGATCATGGAAATTCTCAGCCTCCATATTCTCAGGGGCCAGTTCCTCATAATGTATTTTTTTTTGTATGCCTTCTATAAGAGCTTATACATATATCAGGTTTTGCTTCTCTGGAGGACCTGACTAATTCAGAATTCTCAAACTCCAAATGGGGAGCCATAAAATGCATTGATTCCATCACACTATTGAGTGGGAAGCCCAGGGATCCCACTAAATGCTGCAAAGAATACCCACTGTACATCCAGAAGATCTAGGCTCAAATCCTGTTTTTCCCACTACTGACCCTTGTCCCAGACAAGTCTCTTATTTTTTTTTCTCACCCCTATTTCCCTTATCACTACCACAAAGATAATTCCCATCCAGTGACTCACACATTCTATTTAAAAGACATTTATATAGGGCTTGCCCTGTTCTAGGCATAGTTCTGAGAAATTTATATATGTTAACTCATTTAAACTTCAAAACAGCCCTGTAAGAAAGGTCCTGTTATCCTCAAAGTGCAGGTGAAAAAACAGTGGTATAGAGAAGTTAAGTGCTTGCCCGAGGCTACATATACAACTACTCTAAGGGTGAAAAAATAATAAAGATCATGAGAAATCTTGGCAAACTTAAAACAATTTTAAGATAATAACAGCTAACATGTATTGAACACTTGCACATTCACTTTGGTCTATACCAGAAGTTTTCAAACTTTTTTTAAAGTGTTAGACATATAGTAAAGAATGCTTTTTACTTTCTTTTTTTTAATTTAATTTAATTTTATTATATTATGTTAATCACCATACAGTACATCCCCAGATTCCGATT
>NW_023251259.1:0-695 GCF_002007445.2 Ailuropoda melanoleuca
TCACTTTGTATATTTCATTAAATTGTTTTCTAAATCTCTGTGAATGTCATGAGTATAGTTTTAAAGGCAAGTAATGCTTTCTGTAACCTCATAAAAGTAGTTTACAACAACCGAGGTGAACTGGCACCATAATGGAATAACTTTTACCCTTTTACTATTAAAAGTATACACACACACGTACACACACATACGCATATAAAATTCACTGGACTAGAATGCAAATAAATACGGGAGGGGACTTCAAATAGTGAGCAGCTGTTCTTTCTGTCCACTGAGAACAAGAGAGTAGGAATGTTTTCCCTTTACAACAGGAACAGTTTACATTGAGACTTTCAGTATATTATTTTGATGGTTAAGGTTGTTAGACCTTGTAATATGTGACTGTGGGATGTTTGGAAGCTTCCTTTGGATATGTTCTATGTTTAAGTAATTTTNCAATATGTGACTGCGGGATGTTTGGAAGCTTCCTTTGGATATGTTCTATGTTTAAGTAATTTTCTCTTTTTGATGTGACTCATCAGAAGCTCTTGAAATAGAGGACTATTTAAATATGATCTCTCAGGCTCACTTCCAACACAATTATTTTTTGATAAATAAAATTGAAAGTAGTTTAAAAAAGTAAAATTGAACATGGTTTCTATCTTACCCTTGGTAGATTATAACATAAAATCAAAGTGTTTCTACTTCATTGGCTA
>NW_023251259.1:921-1250 GCF_002007445.2 Ailuropoda melanoleuca
GGGATGTTTGGAAGCTTCCTTTGGATATGTTCTATGTTTAAGTAATTTTCTCTTTTTGATGTGACTCATCAGAAGCTCTTGAAATAGAGGACTATTTAAATATGATCTCTCAGGCTCACTTCCAACACAATTATTTTTTGATAAATAAAATTGAAAGTAGTTTAAAAAAGTAAAATTGAACATGGTTTCTGTCTTACCCTTGGTAGATTATAACATAAAATCAAAGTGTTTCTACTTCATTGGCTATTCCTACGAGACAGGCTGATGTGTATTGTTGAAGTCTAGTCACTTTGTCTAATTCCCACATGTAAACACTTTTAATGCCTTGG
>NW_023251260.1:0-798 GCF_002007445.2 Ailuropoda melanoleuca
GCAGTATGACAATAATGACTAGTGACTTAGATTCACGTAGGAGTGATTATTCTCAGTGGTTCAAAATGTGCCGTTGTGTACTGCCAGTCACTAATGCCCAGATTAAAGATTTATTTTGCCTTGTGATCACTGTGTAGTTGACTTCAGAGAGTGGGGTCATGAAATCAACACAATTGCTTATTGTAGAGTCATTCCTTCCAGGATGGGACATTTGTAGTTGAGTAATAATAACTTTTTCAGTTATTTCTTTTCAGCATAGGAAATCAGTGAGTCTTATTAAATTTTTTGTATCCATTCAGTGGGCGTTACAATATATTAGAGCTGGATACAAGCAGATAATGTATAGTGATGTATAACACTATCATAGTATAGAATTTGAATTAAGATTTAGGAATTTGGTTTTCTTTCTGATTGCTGTTGATTGGTTTTGGCTTCGAATAATTTAACGTTTGCCTATTCTCTAGTTATTAATCTTCCAAAAATATCCTCAAATTCACTGTAGAGGCTCACTATTTAAGGTATGGTGAGATAAAGTGTTTTAAGTTTGTAGCATTAAAAATCATCTAATTCATTTTTTGGTAGCTGTAACATGTAATGAATTGTTTAGTTCAAAAAAACTGACAAAATGAAGTTTATGGATTTATGTTTTTCTTCTGTCTTAGGCTAGGGTGAGTTATTTCTCACTTCTTAGTTACAATCCAGTGATTTGGGAGCAGCTACTATTATTAGATAATAGAGCAGCTATTATTATTAGATAATAATCTTTAGCATTTTTTTTAAGATTCATTTATTTATTTA
>NW_023251260.1:835-940 GCF_002007445.2 Ailuropoda melanoleuca
TTTTTTTTTAAGATTCATTTATTTATTTACATGAGAGAGAGAGAGAGAGCATGTTGTGCGCATGAGCATGAGCAGAGGGAGAGGCAGAGGGAGAGAGAAAGGGAG
>NW_023251261.1:0-1811 GCF_002007445.2 Ailuropoda melanoleuca
GGGGAGGGGCCTGCAGTGTGGATACTCAGGCAACCCTGTTTGGGTAGAGTCTCTGTGTCCCCTGTGAGGAGCGATGGTGATGGGCACCCTGTGAGCCGGTATTTCTGGGCTTTTGTTCTCTGGTGGCTTTCCCTGGAGGTTTGCTGTGTCTCTTCTGAGAGTCAGGGCAGCAGCGGCCGAATCTCAGCCTCTGTCTCAGAACAGAGGGATTGCGGTGCATTCTCCACTGATGTTCTGGCCACTTTAACTCTTGTTACTGTTGGTGCTGCTCAACCCTGCAGTGCCCCGGGATGTGCGCTCCACACCCGGTGTCCCAGCCGTCACTTCCAGGGCCAGTGTCTCTGTCCTTGTGTTTCTAACGCCGCCAGGTGCCCGCCGCCCCTGCGCGTGCTCCTGGAGGTCCCGGAGCTTCCAGTCTCAGTCTGGATCTAGTGAGCACACCGGGATTCCGGAGTTCCGTGAGATGTCTGGTGGTGTGCGCTCCCGGCTCACGGTCTCAGTCTGCTGTCTCGGGGGTGCCGGTCCGCGAGTCCCCCCGCTCCCCGGTGCAGTTGGCTACCGCTTTCCGGTGCCCAAACATGCTGGCTCCCTCACCCTTCCATTTATCTTCCGATATCTGTGCGCGGTTTCACAGTTCCCTGCTTCATACCTCAATACTCAGCTCTGGAGATGTTCATTTGTAGAGATCCAGATGTATCTTCCTGCATCTCAGGCTGATTCCGTGGATGTTCAGGCTGGTCTGGTACCTATCCAGCTCGACTCAGGGGACCGGCTGAAAAAGGGGTCCCCCACTCCTCTGCCATCTTAACTCAGGTATTCACTCTTCTTTAAATGTTTGTTAGAATTCACCTGTGAAGCCATCTGGTTCTGGTCTTCTGTTTGTTGGGAGTGTGGGTTTTTTTTTTTTTTTAATTACTGATTTAATTTCATTGTTATTAGTTAGTCCGTTCAAATTTTCTGTTTCTTCCTGTTTCAGTTTCGGTATTTTACATTTCTAGGAATTTATCCATTTCTTCTAGATTGTCCAATTTTTTTAGCATGTAATTTTTCATACTATTCTCTTATAATCCTTTTTTTTTTGTTGTTAAAGATTTTATTTATTTATTTTGACAGAGAGAGACATCCAGCGAGAGAGGGAACACAAGCAGAGGGAGTGGGAGAGGAAGAAGCAGGCTCCTAGTGGAGGAGCTTGATGTGGGGCTCAATCCCAGAACACCAGGATCACGCCCTGAGCCGAAGGCAGACACTTAATGACTGCACCACCCAGGCGCCCCAGTCGTTTGTATTTTTGTGGTGTCACTTGTTATTTTTCTTTTTTCATTTCTGATTTTGTTTGAGTCTTCCCCCACATTTTTGATGAGTCTTGTTGGGTTTTTCAATTTTGTTGATCTTTTCAAAGAAGTAGCTCCTGGTTTCTTGATTTGTTCTACTGTTTTTTTAGTGTCTATATCTTTTATTTCTGCTCTAATCTTTATTGTTTCCTTCTTTCTGCTGGTTTGTGGTTTTGTTCTTTTTTGTTGTTGTTCTTTTTCTAGCTCCTTATGTATAAAGTTAGGTTTTTTTGAGTTTTTTTTTCTTGCTTTTTGAGATAAGCCTGCATTGCTATAAACTTCCCTCTTGGACCTGCTTTTGCTGCATCTCCATGATTTGGGATGGTTGTGTTTTCATTTTGATTTCCATCCATGTAATTTTTCATTTCTTTTTTAATTTCTTGGTTGACCCATTCGTTATTTAGTAGCGTGTTATTTAACCTTTATGTATTTGTGCTCTTTCCAGAGTTTTTTTTTTGTGATTGACTACTAGTTCATTGC
>NW_023251262.1:0-2655 GCF_002007445.2 Ailuropoda melanoleuca
CTTTTCCAATGATGACATACAAATGGCTAACAGACACAGGAAAAAATGTTCAAAATCATTAGCCATCAGAGTTTTAGCGTTTCTTACACATTCTGCACGCCGTCCCTTTGACAAATGTGGTTTTCGTTTTTTTGACCATCTGTTTGGAAGAGCAGAGCTCTTCATTTTGATGAAACTTTATTTATTAAGTTTCATGGCTCCTTCTTTTAGGATCATATCTAAGAACTCTCGCCTAACCCAAGTTCACGGAAGTTTTCTCCCACAGTCCTCTGGAAGCTCTCAGGCTGAGGCTTCACATGGGGGTCTGTGGTGTATTCAAATTAACTTTTGTCAGTGTGCATAGACCGAGTGGAGTTTCTTTTTTTCCTTCTGTGCATCTGGATAGCCAATTGTTCAGCCCCGTTCATACAACACACTCTCTTTTCTGTACGTAAGAGCCTTTGCACTGGGGGACCATTATTAACAAGCACGTGGGAACACTCAAAGCCCGTGCTCAGTAAACAGTAGCATTAAGAGCCCCACCTTCTCCGTGTCCCAGAAGTTCGCACGACAGGCAGATATGTCCCGCTCAGAAGATCTCAGCGTCACGAGCTTCGCGGGGGACGGAGGAAGGCCCTCCCCCACCTGCCCTAGAGGAGCCACGCGCGGACAGGTGCACGGGGCAGCTCCCAGCGCCTGGCTGGGGGTAAGGAGAGGTAAGGACAGGATGTGCCCCCGGGTAAACCTATACACAAGCACATATAGGGCTTCATAAACCTGAGACCTCATTGCTCGTACCCAGACAGCGGTATTTAGAGACTCTTCACTTGGAAAATTTTTATTAATAATTGATTGGGCGATTACTTTTCACTTTGCCCACTCAGGACATTATTTGCTCTGTGTATATAGCACAGTTGGTTTTATAAACAGAGCGTATTTAAACATAATTTGACAACAGTGATGGTTTATTTGATGTTATCCTTTAAAATGATGTTTATCAAGCCTCTATCTCTGGCATCTGCAACAGCCACAGCCAAATAAAGCCATTGTGAGTCGGGGCCAGCCTACCACCTGGCGCCTCATCCTCCCTCCTACCGGGGGAGAGATTAACACGGAGGACTGTGTGCAAAGGCCAGTCCTCGCCACGCGTCCACCCTGTCCCGCCTGGGGCCCTGGGCGATGGGGGGTCTGTGCGTACCCATGGGTGGACTGCATGTCCCCCTCCAGCTCACCCCCTGGCACATGGGGGTACAGGACTTAGAAGCCCCATTCCAAGGAAAACTGCATATCCGGAGGGGATAATCCAAACCACGTTCTGCTCCCCCGTCCTCACCAGCGTGGAGGATGGGGCTCCCAGACTTCTCACCGACTGCCCCAGCGTGCCCAGCACCTAGTGCTCCCTGAACCCCTGGCCGAAATGCAGGAGCTCTCTCCGGGCCCAGTCTGTGCTTCAGGCACCCCCAAACTCCACACAGAACCCCCTCGCTTCCCTCCACCCCTGCCTGGGCCACCACCGGCTCACAGCCCGGCTCAGGCTTCTGCGGCCTCTCCCCACTCACAGTCACTCTCCACTGAGAAGCCCATGCAATTCTCCAAACACACAATCCAGACTGAGTCATAAATATGCTTCTCTTGCAACCGCTTGCTCCCTGACCTCCAACTGCTGTTTCTCTTGGGTCTTTGTGGGCACCAGCCTCTGCTGCCTCAGGGCCTTTGCACGAGCCTCCTCTGCCTGCAGCTGCTTCCTGCCACCATGATGCCCCTGGCCCCTGCCAATGCCTCTCACCCTTCGGACCTCAGCTTAAATCTCCCCTTCTGGAAAATTCTTCCCACCTCCTTACATTCTAGAGTAAGACATCCTCTTTGCCCATTGGGCACTGTGGCATTTTGAAATTATCTCATGTGTTTGTTTACTTATCGACTGTAAACTGCATGGGGGCAGGAGCCTGGTGGTGCCAGGGGCCATGCTCATCACGTCGTGGGCTCTCCACAAACACGCGCTGAATGAATGCGAGAAGGCTGCCTCCCCCAGGAGCCAGAGCAGTGGCACTCAGATCCATGTGTTTGCTTTTAATTTATAAAGCAATTTTCCCTTCCTCTCACTGACTGATTTCTGTGGCGAGGTACCTGATCTCCCCAAAAGGGCAACAATACCTGGGAAAGGCTGTTCGTAGCAGGACGTCCATGTGTGCCCTCGTGGGGGTCTGTGTATGACTGTCCTGTCACTGAGCAGCCTTTCCCAGGTGGCATCCTGGGACTGAGGCTCTGCAGGTGCACAGGGTGACCCCGAAGCCTGGGCTGTGTGCTCGGGCGGGTAAAGAAGCTGGTGCAGAATTTCTCGGGGTCACTGAACGTGGCGGTCTCCCAGAGGGGAGCTGGGCCCAGGTCCTTGGTTTGGCCCTCCATGGGTTTTGAAATACACCATTAATCACTTCACAGGGTGTTGGAAGGAAAACAGAACTGCACTGAGCAGGGCTGCATGCTGTCCGGTGGCCCCCAGCCCTGGGGGGCCCAAGACAAGGCTTTCTGGAGAGATGGGACCTCATACTAGAACCAGAGGCCTCCAGGGCCTACCGGGATGGCTGGGGACCCCAGCGGCAGCCCACCGTGAGAACATTAAAGTGCAGGGGGAGGCGGAGGCACAGCTGGGAACTTGCAGGGTTTCCCAATCATGTA
>NW_023251263.1:0-767 GCF_002007445.2 Ailuropoda melanoleuca
TTGGAGTAGAAGGCTTTTTTTCTTAGTGTTCATCATTCCTATTTGAGCAGTCTGACACCATATCAAACATATAAGGAATCGTTACGATCACCTAGGGAATTTTAGTTTTTAAAAGATCATCAAGTAATATGTCCTCATGGTTAAAAAAAAAAAAAAAAACTCAGGCCCTATAGGTTGCTGTCCTGTCAACCCCCTGCCTCATGCCCCATAGGTAATAGTTGTTTTTCCTACCAGAAATGTCCTGTGCATATATGCGCAGGTGTATATATTTTAAACATTTATTATGTGTATGTTACAAAGCAGTATTGTTCAGTATGATCCATTTTTTAAAAATTAATTACAGTTGTTTTTTTTTTTTTTTNTAATTACAGTTGTTTTTTTTTTCTTTTTAAAGTAAACTCTAACCCCAATGTGGCCCTGGAACTCACGACTTCCATGATCAAGAGTCACATACTCCAGCGACTGAGCCAGCCAGGTGCCCCTGATCCTATTTATTTATTTATTTTTTAAGTGTGTAGACATTGTGATGGATATGTGTGTGTGTACAGTGTCTGTGCACTTAAAAGCAAACTGGATCATGCTAACCACACAGATTTGCATCTTAAGCATCTTGATCTATTTTAGAAATACTCCCACATCAGCTGATAGTTTTCCCTGTTATTTTTAATGGTTAGGAAGTATTCCATGTTATGGATATACCACAATTTAATCACTCTCCGTGAAAGAACATTTAAATTGTTTTTGTATTTTTGTTTTAAACAGTGCTG
>NW_023251264.1:0-3147 GCF_002007445.2 Ailuropoda melanoleuca
CTTGTCAAGGATATTTATAGAAACCTTATATTTAATAACCAAAAACTAGAAACAACCCAAATGTCAACACACGTAATATATATGCTTCTAAATTTTTTTTCTGAATGAAAGTTGACAAAATAGTATACCCTATTTAAATCTACTTATTTAAAATTCTAGAAAATAAAAACTAAAGCAAATCAAGCATTTCCTGAGATTTAGGGGGGAATGGAGTGGTATAGCAAAGAGGGATTCCCAAGGAGTCTGTGGAAATTTTTAGGGTGATTGATATGTTCATTATCTTGATAGCGATGATGATTTCATGGGTGTGATCATATGTCAACACTTACCAAACCTACACTTAATAGATGTATAATTTATTGCATGTCAATTATACCTCAATAATGCTGTTTAAATAAGGAGTTTGTAAATGTCTTCCTTCATGCAGTCAGCTAAAATTAATGGACACAAAGGCACAGAAATATTCTCCAAACCACACACTTATTCAATGTCTATATCTCATAACTCAAACCAAATGCTCTTTTTGTAATCCCAAACAACCTATTTGAAAGAATAACTTCACTGATAGTTCAGTTGATACATAGCCCTAGAATAAAAGCTTTCCAGGATCACCAGAGCAAGGAAAATATTATTATGCCATAACTTCAATACACAAATGTAAAAACAACACACTATACAGGTTAAGCCAGTTTGTTTTTTAAGTAAAATATTTCAGAGTACAGAAAATATTCTTGATAGCAATTTGTTATTTAGAAGGTATATGATGTCACATGAGGGAAAATTGACTTTATTAACTTTCATGAAATAGTAATGCAGTATGATGTGTTTTACTTCTGGTGTTAGTTTTCTATTCGTCTATAACAAATTATTATAATTTTGTGGTTTAGAAAAAAATGCATAGTTTATTATCTCAGTTTCCATGAGTCAGGAGTCAAGGCACAAGTTAACGGGTTCCTCATTTTAAGGTTTGACTGGGTTAAAATCAAGGTGTCAATCTGAGTTTCAGGACTCTACTTAGCTCACTGTAGAATTCAGTAGGACTGCCCGCTGTTCCTTGCCACAGGGTTTTCTCCATAGCTTTACAGTTTGTTTTTTGAAAGCTAACAGAAAATTGTCACTGCTGCTTCAAATTTTTCTTCAGGAAGGACCCAGTCCCTTTTAAGAGCTCACCAAATTAGATCAGGCCCTCCCAGGATAATCTCCCTTTTTATTAACTCCCTTTCAAATTTTAATTACATCTTTAAATCCTTTCACCTTTGTAATCTAATCACAGCTGTNCTTGTAATCTAATCACAGCTGCGAAATCCATCATATTCAGAGTCCTACCCGTACTCTAATATAAAGTATGTTCCATAGTGGGTAGGAATTTTGGGGATCACCTCAAAATTCAGAGTTCTGTCCATCTTTTTAGATAAACTTCATATAAAAAGTGTATATTTTTCTCAATGTTGCTACTAAAATTCAGGTTAATCCTTACAGATTCTGAGGGAAAGTAGCATGTAAACATCAAAATTATACCAAATCCAGTTTGGGAGATACCTTCCCCCCTTTGTGCCCTTCCATCACAAGCTTGCCTCATATGTAGGGAAGCTTCACTGGCAGTGGTGGCCCCAAGGTAGTATTCAGATCAAGGTGAGTGACCAAGACCGAATGCTGGAATATAGAAAGAAAATATCAAAACTTCAATTTATTTTATCTCTTCCCTTTAAAGCATTTATATTTGTATAATATTTATCACATAAAATTATTGAAAAGTATTATAGCCATGCAACTTACAAATAAACGAATATACATAACTGGGAATGTATGCTCAAAAACCATCTTCCGATGGAAAGAGTAATGCAAATGATGGAGTACACTAATGGATCCAGATTCCACATATTATTGGTTGATTGGTTGGTTGGTTGANGTTGATTGATTGATTGGTTGGTTGATTTATAAATTTAATTAGTTAACATATAATGCAATATTGGTTTCTGAAATAGAATTCATTGATTCATCACTTACATAAAACATAAGTCTTTTTAAAGGAATACACCAGAATCCACTATAACCATGGATCCTGGATTCCTTTACAAGGTAAATCACATGTGGGACTTTTATCAAGAGAGAGTGAGGCCACAAATACAATCTGAAAGAGCTGTTTCATCAAACTCTGAAAATCAGGGGCTCCATCAGCCCACTTCTGCATTACATTCCAGTTTGTGAATCATTTTCCTTCACTCTGCCGCAGAGACCACACAGATTTTCGAAGGGACCTTAAATCAATTGCAGTGGTTGTGTTAGATAAGACAGAAAGATCAGCTACAGTTAAAATAGAAAGGAGATAGAAGGAGCAATTACAAAGCCTGTCATGGCTGCAGAGCTCCAAGGGTAAAAAGCCCTGAACAGGATTACAGGGCAGCCTCCTGTTGGAGCATGCTGAGCACCTACATGCATCAGACCTCATGGAGAAGGTGCAGGGAGATGCCAAGTAGACAGAACAAGCTGGATAGTATGCAAAATTCATAGGGAAAACCGACCTACAGTTGTCCATCTGGTAGCAATCAATCAATCAAGCTTACTATTACAGTGAACTCATATGTTCCCATGAATTAATATTCAGGTTATAAATATCAGGGTTGACTTCAGAAACCATCATTGGTAAGGAGTACTATTACCTTTTTGTGTTCTTTTCAGCCTTACAAGTATACCACTGGGATGACCAATTAATGGGAATAATTTTATATTCTTCCTAGGTGGATTGGACACAACCACAGACAAATTTCACTTTCTATTCAAATTTTTTATAGAAATATCTAAGGAAAAATGAGAAAGTGCTCCTGAAATGTAAATACTTTCTAGGAATAAAAGAATGATGTTGACAATATATGATTTTGATAATAGCTTCATATAAAAAATGAGTGGANCAATAGCTTCATATAAAAAATGAGTGGAGAACATCAATTCAATGATTTGCATTTTTATAGAAATTTAAAACTTTTAAATTATTTTTGAAATAAAGGAAACATTCTGAAGATGGTAGCTTTATTTGCCAATTTTTAATTTTTTTGGTTTTTTTGTGTGTGTGTTCTTAAAAAAAATTTTATTTAAATCCCAGTTAGTTAACATACAGTGTAATATTAGTTTCAGGTGTAGAATTTAGTG
>NW_023251265.1:0-169 GCF_002007445.2 Ailuropoda melanoleuca
TGCAACAGTCAACTGATCTTTGACAAGAGTGTCAAGAATACACAATGCTATTAGGGTCGGGTTAAGATGGCAGAGGAGTAGGGGGCCCCTTTTTCAGCCGGTCCCCTGAGTCGAGCTGGATAGGTACCAGACCAGCAGGAACATCCACGGAATCAGCCTGAGACGCAGG
>NW_023251265.1:243-633 GCF_002007445.2 Ailuropoda melanoleuca
GGGAAGCCGTGAAACTGCGCACAGATATCGGAAGATAAACGGAAGGGGGAGGGAGCCGCCTCGTTCGGGCGCCGGGAAGCGGTAGCCACCTGCACAGCACCCGAGAGAGAGCAGACTGAGACCGTGAGCCGGGGAACGCGTGCCACCAGACTGAACCAGAGCTCCAGTGTGCTCACTGGATCCAGACTGAGACCGGGAGCTCCGGGAGTGCGCACGGGGCGGCTGGCGGCTGGTGGCATTAGAAACACAAAGGACAGAGACCCGCCGGCCCTGGAAGTGAGGGCTGGGACGTTGGGTGTGGGGCGCACATCCCCCGACACTGCAGGGTTGAGCAGCACCAACAGTAACAGAGTTAAAGTGGCCAGAACATCAGTGGAGAACGATCCGCGA
>NW_023251266.1:0-560 GCF_002007445.2 Ailuropoda melanoleuca
GTCCTCCCTGTCCTCCCCCCCGCCCCCCATCCCCTTCTTCCTCTTCTTTTTCTTCTCCTTCTCCCTCCTCCTCCCTTCTCCTCCTCCTTCTTCTCCTTCTTCTTTCCTTCTCTAGTCTTTCATTAGATTTCTGACCCCTTTGTGGCACATAACAGGTGTTTGGTTATCTTGACTGAGCTGACTTGAGGGATTTGCCCAGGCCATACAACTGGTTATTCACACAACAAAAACTAGAACTTGATCTTCATGTTCTTCTCCACCCCAAAAGACATTTTCCTTTGTTGGCTTAGCATCTTGGCAAAGAGTTAATAACAGCCAATAGTGCACAGTCAACATAATATCCTTCTCTTGGGAGGCCTTGNACAACATAATATCCTTCTCTTGGGAGGCCTTGGGTTCTAACTCAGCAACTGCTTTCCGTTAAGTGGGAAGTTAACCTTGGATCAGCAGCCTGGGTGTGGCACAAGATAAGATATAAGTGAACCACTAGTTCTGATACAGACATTTAAAAAATTGTACACTTTTACTCTTTTATGGTATACAGCCATCTATTTTATTTT
>NW_023251267.1:0-547 GCF_002007445.2 Ailuropoda melanoleuca
CTGCACATTGCATTTGATTGTTCTGTCTCTTTAGTATCTTTTAAGCTATAGCAATCCCACTTTACTACTATGTTGGTTTTGTTTATTCTTTTCCTGCTATTGGCTTACTGAAAAACCAGATTAGTTGTCTTAAAATCTGAATTTATTTACAACAGAATAAACTTCTTAAAATACTTTTTACATGAATCCCTGCTCATTTGTCTTCATTTTTCATTTTCTAGAGCATTATTGTCCAATAGAAATATGATTAAGCCACAAATACAAACCACATTTTTGCTTTTAAATTTCCCAGTAGCCATATTAGGAAAGTAAAAAGAAATTGGTGAATTTTAATAATATATTTTATTTAACCCAATATATTCAGAGTATGATCATTTCAAAATATAATTAATGTAGAAATTATTAATGAGGCANTGTAGAAATTATTAATGAGGCATTTTACATTTTTTTTTCATACTAAATCTTTTTTTTTTTTAAAGATTTTTAATTTATTCATTCGACACAGAGAGAGACAGCCAGTGAGAGAGGGAACACAGGCAGGGCGAGT
>NW_023251268.1:0-236 GCF_002007445.2 Ailuropoda melanoleuca
CTTAGAACCAAGAAACAAAGTGTGAGGGGAAAGCCCTTGAAGTCACGACAGCCTTATGGAAGGTGGAAGATTAATCAAGGTGTTCTGGTACCGTGTATGAAACACGACGAACACAGCACTGAGAAACAATTCGGCCCAAACCCGCTTCCAACGAAATGTTTGCTCCCTGGGGAAATCCTGTCAAAACTGCTAGCGGCAATGGAACGACAAGGCCCAAAACACGTCCGTCAGAAACA
>NW_023251268.1:614-798 GCF_002007445.2 Ailuropoda melanoleuca
CTTATGGAAGGTGGAAGAGGAATCAAGGTGTTTTGGTACCGTGAATGAAACACGACGAACACAGCACTGAGAAAGACAATTCGGCCCAAACCCACTTACAACGAAATGTTTGTTCCCTGGGGAAATCCTGTCAGAACTGCTGGCGGCAATGGAACGAAAAGGCCCAAAACACGTCCGTCAGAAT
>NW_023251269.1:0-6615 GCF_002007445.2 Ailuropoda melanoleuca
CACTCCCCAAGTATTTATCTTCAGCCCTGACATTTGATCTGACTTCTGGACTCCTGCCTCTAGCTGCCTACATGATGTCTCATTTGAATAAAAGTCATCTAAAACCTAGTATGTCCAAAACTGACCTCACACCCCCCTTCCCTGCCTCAAACTGCCCCCTCCCCCTACCGCCATGCCTTCCCCATTTTAGTTTGTGGCACTGTCATTTAACCCGGATGTTCAGGCCTAAAAGCTTGTAATCGTTCCTTTCTCTATCTGCATCTCATTTCCTGTCAACGTTACTTTTTTCGTTTTTATTTTTTTTTAAGCAGGCTCCATGCCCAGCATGGGGCTCGAATGCACCACCCCTGAGATCAAGACCTGAGCTGATCTCAAGAATTGGAATCTTAAGCAACTGAGTGAGCCACCCAGACACCTCATGTTTTAAATTACCTTCAGACCGTGGCCGCTTCCCAGCATTTCCACGAGCAACACCCCAATTGAAGCCACCAGCATCTGCTTCAGCTACAGTAATAACCTCTTCACAAGCATTGCTGCTCCTGACTTAGAAGCCAGAAGGATTCCTTTAAAGGGAAATGAGTCTTTGTTACTCCCTTGCTCACAACCCTTCATGGTTCCCACCCTACTTGGACTGAACTCTGGAGCCCTTTCCATGGCCTGCAAGGGTCCAGCCTGGCTGGGTCTCTGTCCTTCTTCTCTCCTCTTGACCCACCAGCTCTCGCTCTTTCTGGAACTCACCAAACCCTTTCCTGTTGCAGAATTGTGTTTGCTGCCCTGGAATCTCTGTCTGGAATATTCCACATGCTCACTTGCAACTTGATGTGATTTTGTTTTGGTGTCCCTTTGGCCGAGAGGCCGATTCTGACCAACCTGTAATATAAGCCCCCTTCATTACTCAGAGTGTCAGTCCTCTATCTTCTCCTTCTGTATTGTCATCTCTTATCACTGTCTGGTGATCACTTTCATAACTATTCATTAGCTGATGATTTCTCTCTTCCCTGAGGTGTGTGAGCTCCGTGGGTGTGGGAACTTGCTCTGTCTTGTTGATGGTAGTATTTCTTTTTCTTTTCTTTTCTTTTTTTTAAGGACTTACTATGAGTTCCTACTTCTTTTATTATTAACATATAATGTATTATTTGTTTCAGGGGTACAGGTCTGTGATCCATCTGTTTTACTCAACCCACAGCGCTCCCCACAACACATACCCTCCCCAATGTCCATCACCCAGCCATCCCATCCCCCCATCCCTCTCCCCTCCAGCAACCCTCAGTTTGTTTCCTGAGATGAAGAGTCTCTTATGGTTTGTCTCCCTTTCTGGTTTTGTCCCATTTCATTTTTTCCTCTCTTCCCCTATGATCTTCTGCCTTGTTTATCAAATTCCACATATCAGCAAGATCATATGATAATTGTCTTTCTCTGGTTGACTTATTTTGCTTAGCATAATACCCTCTAGTTCCATCCACATTTTTGCAAATGGCAAGATTTCATTTTTGATGGCTGTATAATATTCCATTGTGTATAAATACCACATCTTCTTTATCCACTCATCTGTCGCTGGACATCTGGGCTCTTTCCACAGTTTGGCTATTGTGGATATTGCTGCTATGAACATTGGAATACAGGTGCCCCTTCAGATCACTACATTTGTGTCTTTGGGGTAAATACCTAAAGTAGTACAATTGGTGGGTCAGAGGGTAGCTGTATTTCCAACTTTTTGAGGAACCTCCTCACTGTTTTCCAGAGTGGCTGCACCAGTTTGCATTCCCACCAATAGTATAAAATGGTTCCTCTTTCTCCACATCCTCGCCAACATCTGTCATTTCCTCACTTGTTCATTGCAGCCATTCGGACTGGTGTTAGGTGGTATCTCATTGTGGTTTTGATTTGTATTTCCCTGATGCCAAGTGATGTTGAGAACTTTTTCATGTGCCTGTTGGCCTTTTGGATGTCTTCTTTGCAGAAATGTCTGTTCATGTCTTCTGCCCATTTCTTGATTGGATTATTTGTTCTGTGGGAGTTGAGGTTGATAAGTTCCTTATAGATTTTGGATTCTAGCCCTTTATCTGTAGTATCATTTGCAAATATCTTCTTCCATTCTGTCAGTTGTCTTTTAGTTTCGTCGACTGTTTTCTTTGCTGTGCAGAAGATTTTATCTTGATGAAGTCCCAATAGTTCATTTTTGCTTTAGTTTCCCTTGCCTTTGATGATGTGTCCAGCAAGAGGTTGCTGTGGCCGAGGTGGAAGAGGTTGCTGCTTGTGTTCTCCTCAAGGATTTTGATGGATTCCTGTCTCACATTTAGGTCTTTTGTCCATTTTGAATAAGTGAATTTAGTCCTTATGGAAATAAGAATCATGAAGCAGCAATTATTAATCTTTAATATTCTGAGCACCCTGTCCTGGGTAGTTTGTAAATATATTTTTTGATTAATCTCTCACAATGACCCTCTAAGGTAGGTGTTCCCTTGATAGATGAAAATACTGAAAATCACAGTGAGTAGGAAAGAGAGCAGGGCATTCAAACTCTGATTTTAGTCCAAAAATAATGCTTTTTCCACTTAGCTTGCATTATTTATTATTTTAAGTTAATGTGTTTTGGACAACTCATGACAATTTACTATTAGGTAATGTATGATCTCCACCTAATAGATGAAAACCATGAGGATCAAGTGATTGTGAGTTGCCTGGGGTCACGCAACCAGGAAAGGCTGAAACTTGGCTTCTGATCCTGGGTTCTGATGGGGCTCTTACCCTGCAACATGAGGTTTCTGGAACAGGCATTTGTGTGTTTCATTTTATCTGGGTGGCATTTATTTGCCATCCATTTTGTTTGACCCTCTGTAATCTGGCATTTGTGAATTCAACGCTAAGCTTTCCAAAATCTAGTCCTAAAATTTATGTCATAAATTTGCTTCACAAATTAACCTTTTGCTGATCTCTATAGTACTTGTGTAGGCTGAGTGAAAACAACACACGAGCTGAAATCTGATACTTTGCTTGTAGTCTCTGAAGCATAAATGTACCCAACTCTTATCAGGAAGAATTTCATGCTCAGGTATCATTGGCTGGTTCATTGATTCATTCCCAGGGCAGAGAAAAGCCCTCAGCTGAGATATTCACTGATTGCAAGGGAAGTGAGGTAAATTACCGGAAGCTTATGAAAATACAGAGGTTTTGGTGCCTGGTATACTGGATGGTAATCTCTCTTTCTGTTACAGACTTACATTTATAATTAGCAAGAACAGAATTTAATAGGTTTGTCCATTACAGAAATAAATTGGAGGCTGAAACTGTAAACTAGTATTTCAGCGTGTTCCGAAAGCAAATCTAAAAATTCATGGATCAATGTTATATCTATACATTTTGTGCACTAAACCTTTGTATAAAAGGGCAAGTGGGGAGATAATGTATCGAAACATATCCCAGAAGCAAGACTAAAATAGGTTCTGTGAATCTCGCTATTCCATGTTCCATGTTTTTGCTGGAAACTGTGGTGTCTGTTCTCCTGTGTGTGATACACATATTTTGTATCTGTCCAGACTGCCATTCTATATTTTTTTGGATCAGTTTTGAAAATTGGTCCCTGTGTTATGCAGTATAAGAAAAATATACTCACTGGAGGTCATGGAGTTGTCTATGTAACACCTAAAGAGGGAGGGAGGGAGGACGGGAGAGACAGAGAGCAAGAGCGTGCGTGCGTGCAAGAAACCATAACGTCTGAAATTGCCTTATCTTGAAATAATATATATGTATTATGGATATGTACATTCAGATCTTGAAAATTCCTTCTAAAATTACTTCTGCATCTTTTTAGGATTCTTACTTAAAATGTAATCTTTTTGGTATTCTTCCTTAGTGCTGGGATAATTAGTACATAGTAGTTTTCTCTTCAGGATTTTAACGTGGTTTATACAATGCGAGTCTAGTATGGATCTCCGAGCACCTGTGCCACTCGGTCGCTGCAGCCTCTGCCCTTCCTCAGAGAGGAGGAGGCAGACGTCTGATCGTCTAAAATATGCATGCAGTCTCAACCAATCTATTATGCATGATATCTACCTATATTTATACTTACAGGTGGGTCTTATCTGCTCTGCACAGATACTGAATATTTCAGAGTAGTAAGACTGAATGTATTTAATTTTTCATAGAAGCACACTATCTCATAAATGGTTCGTACAGTAGGTGACCCTCTGGTCTAATTGCAGAATGAATCCTAAGGGGTCAGCCCATCTGGTGCCGTCTTTGGTCTCTTCATACTTCATGCCTGAGTGTCAGCCAGGTGACAGAGAGACATTACTGAGCACTAAATTACTCTGCTTGTCTCCATGTTTGACTTTAATGCTGTATGTGTGAAGAGGAACACTCATTTTCTTTAATAGCAGTTTCTTTGGTTGTGTTCCATGTATAGGTGTGAGAAAGTGAATAACACTCTTATACCCAGCACATACATTAAGATGCATTTTAACAGGACTTTTCTCTCTGTGGCAATCTTCAGTGCCAAGTAGGAGTTTCAGATCATTTCAGAGCTGGGAACATAGGCTTCGATTTTATGCATGATATTTTCCAAGTGGAAAAGAGAAACAGATACGTTTCTGTTGACGTTACTGTTGGTGAATGTATCTGTCAAATTCAATCTCTATCTGGCTTGAAGCAGACACTGAGAATGTGTGAAATACATTCAGTCTTTCTAGATCTGATTTTTTTACTTGCAAGGCAGTTTTCTTTTGGTCAAGGTCAAGTTAAATGCTTAATTTTTGTAAGCTGTTTCCACTGTTACAGTTCTACATATATGACCTCACATATTATCCAAACCATTTTCGGCTCTTGAATTCCTTTTATCTTTTTTTAATTCCAAGTTTTGTTATATCACAGCTATGAAACTATTTCAGAAATTTTTTTTCAAAGATTTATGATAGGAACAAAAATTTCATTTACCCCATGGTTTCTGGGTAACTATTCTTCTTCTAGGTGATATTTGTGAGGGTAGTTTCAATGTTTTTTCCCCACCCCCACACATTTTGAAATAAAATTTCACTAAGGAATAGATGGGCTATGTCGTATCAGGATACTGGAATGGATTTTTCATGTGGTCTTATGGGTTTATCAGTCCTGACCTACCTCAGTTCTTTTGTAGTTGGGATCTGATCGATTACAGGATTGTACTTGTATCCATAAATTATTGGTGAGATATTCGAGTTGTGCTGTTTAGTATACTAGCCTCTGAGTGCGTGCATGCGTGTGTATGTGTGTGCAGGTTTCCTCTAGTAATTCAGCAGCTCTAATATTAGGCGACCTATCTTGTTGGAGGAGGAGATGTACTGGAGGGAACAGTCAACCAGGCAGGATGCAGTATATTTCCTAACTGTTGAGAATTGCCTGTGCATGCTGATGGTAAAAATCAGGCTGACTTTGCTGGCTTTTATTACAGTTTTGACTGTGTAGAGGGTACTGCCTTCTTGCCTGCCCCTGGGGCAGACCTGTACCTGTGACCTTCCGCCATCTTTGTTCAGCTCCTATTTCTTATTCCCGCCCTGGGCTTTAGGGTAGCGTGGAAACATAGGAAAGCAATTATCGAAGAAGAAGATGCTCTGCTGGGTTCTAAGTGGACAACTTTATTTTGTCAAGTATTTTGATGAGTTCCAGAGGATGTGGCAAATGTCAGTACATTAATTCTTTCTACGATAGCCCAGAAAAAGNAATAGCCCAGAAAATGTTTTAAGTTAGTATTACTCCATCTCAGATGTGAAAGTTAAAAAGGTCTGTTTTCCTTTTCTGTCCCTCTGCCTCTACTTAGATTTTTAAGGAAGGACAGAAAAAAGCAGTTGAGCAGCATTACTTTTGATTGCCCTTTCTTAGTTTAACTTCTGACTATTGACTAAATTTTAATTACTTATTAATGATACATCCAACCTTCTTTCTCATCTCACCATTTCCTGCTACTCTTCCATTCAATTTGCTTGTTTCAGTACGTTTTTCGCTCGATTTAAAAAATATATATATTTAATTTTAGAGAGCAGGGGGAGGGGCAGAAGGAGAGAAAATCTCAACCATGCTGAGCACAGAGCCAAATTCGGGGCTCGATCACATGACCCTGAGATCAGTTTCCTGAGTGAAAACCAAGATTCGGACACTCAACTGACTGAGCCCCCCAGAAGCCCCTCAGTTGATTTTGTTTTTAACACAGTTCAATCTGCGTATAGTAACTTTGTTCACTTTACGTAGCCCCAGCATCAAACATATTTGGTAAAAGGAAATTGGAGGATTAGGTTCAGTTTCTGGGTAGATTCCTTAATTTCCCTGGGCAGACTCTTGGTGCAATGATTTTACGTCAGTACGTGTAGAATTGTGAGCACAGAGGTGCGAGGATAGGCTTTCAGTCCCATTCCACTACACCCAGCTGGGTAACCATGGGCAAGCGACTTACTGTCAGGATGCCTTTTTCTCAGTGTAAAGCAGCCATGGTAGTAGCACGTACTCCTACTCCGAAGCACAGTGACAGTCCCTGGCTCCTAGAGCTCTCCATTTACGTGTCCACTGACTGGGTTCTGGGCCGGATGCTATGCTCTGTGATCAGTAGAAGTGGCTAAGCAGAACTGACCTAGGTCTTCCCCTGACGTG
>NW_023251270.1:0-1914 GCF_002007445.2 Ailuropoda melanoleuca
GTCCAGCTGCATGTGGGGGCAGACACAGCCCCGAAAGCGTGCATCTCCAAGGGCTGTCTGCGGCCTGGCCCGGGTCCAGCCCCTTTCCTGCTGCTCCCTGTGGACCAGGGCCTTTGCACAAGCCTGAACTCCACTGGGAGCTCACCAACGCAGCAGGGACAGTGGGGCCCACTGGCTTGTCCCGCACACGCTGCTGTGGTCAAGGGGGCTCTGGCCTGCCCCTGAAGCCCTCCCCGCAGAGACACCTACTGGCAGGGACACTGCTTAGGCTCTGTTTTTACCTTCTGTTATCTCCTCACTGCAGCTCTCAGTCACCCCACGACATAGGCTTCACAGGCCCATGCCCTTCATCACAATCTCTGAAGACAGAAGTGCTCATGGATTTCAAAAATTTCAGATGACAAAAGGCACAGGTAATGTGTATATCCCACACATTATGTAATGGCCCAAAGGGGTCTGGGCAGAACCCATAATTAAACACACTCCTGTTTCCTCAGAGAACATGTGAATATTCGTTCCGAGTGAGAAAAATAAGGATTTATAAATAGCTTTGTCAGTTTAGGGTTTGCTCCCATACAAGTTCAGGTTGAGTCAGATTTTGCTGAACAAGACACATTTGGATTTCAGACTGGCAAGCCAGAGATCACAGGTCCCAGGTTAGAACCCTCCTACGTCCCACGTGAGAACCCAGAGCACCAGGGACTCGTGCACTTGCCCAGAGTCACACCAGGGTCAGACTCAGGCCGCGCACCGGGTGCGTCAGGCAGCCTTCCAGCGCTGATCCGGTCCTGCACGGTGACCAGGAAGGATCGGCCCGGCCAGAGCAGTCTGGGAGTGAGTGACAGCAGCACAGAGAGCCCACCGGAGACAGAGGGGCAAGGACGCACTCCCGGTCACACCACCAGGCGCGGCCAAGCCAGAACCCTGGGATGGGACCCCCAGGCCCAGGCGCCTTGCACCGTGCTCAGGCAGCCTAGGCACCACCGCCCCGGCAGTCAGACCAAAGCGGTGGGAGGTGCCTCCAGGCCAGGCCCCTGGGGGAACAGGGAGAGGAGGACCCCTAGGGTGGGCAACGTGCGTGTGACCCCAGCAGCCTGTCTTCTCTCTGTAGCTGCTCCCCGAGCTGCTGGGCCCTGTCCTCTGCACACAGTGGGTGCCCCAAGAGGGCTGGAGGCTGTTTGTTCCCTGAGGGATACGGTGAGCTTGGCCGGCCTTGGGAATCCCAGCAGCCCTTCCTCCCCCGGGGCCCTGCACTGAGTGGGGACCCTGCAAGCACACGGTGCAGAAAGCTAGTTAATAGTTACAAGCTTGGTCGTATGCACCATCTTATCGGAACAAATGCAATGTACNAAGCTTGGCCAGCCTTGGGAATCCCAGCAGCCCTTCCTCCCCCGGGGCCCTGCACTGAGTGGGGACCCTGCAAGCACACGGTGCAGAAAGCTAGTTAATAGTTACAAGCTTGGTCGTATGCACCATCTTATCGGAACAAATGCAATGTACCTGAGCAGCCCCAAGCCCATTTGACAGATGGGGAAACCGAGGCAGAGAGGGGCGCCGCAGACACCAGCAGAGCAGGATCCTTTAACGTTGTACTTCCCTAAAACCATTTCTAAGATTAAAACCTTGTTCTCATTGTCCCAGAAAGCCCAGCCCTCCGTGCCCCCTTTTATGACGAAGCCCCAGGTCAGACGTCTCTTCTTGCAGAAGGGGCTCCACACCCCTCCTTCTAGACGGAGGTCACCTCCTTTCTAAAGCCTCCTAGATTCTAAGTGAACAGTGTTCAAAGCCCTTATTCCCCCCCCCTCCCCCCAAGGCCTCTCAGATCAGCAGCAGAACCTTGTCTAGCTTTTCTCATCCTCACCCACTACCCAGAAAGGGGCTGAAGGGCAGGAGGTGTCCCAGAAAGTCTGCTGA
>NW_023251271.1:0-159 GCF_002007445.2 Ailuropoda melanoleuca
CCTGAACCTTTTCTTTCATGCTCCCTTACTCACGAGAGATGATGATCGTTGATATTTCCCTGCACTGTGTGCGGTCTCAGAGGCTACTATGGGGCACACTCGTCAGGCTTCCGCGACCACTTTCCCTCCTGTTTCCCTATTCACGAAGGGTGATGATAG
>NW_023251271.1:351-534 GCF_002007445.2 Ailuropoda melanoleuca
ACCTTGATTCCTGTTCCACCTTCCATAAGGCCGTCGTGACTTCAGGGGCTTTCCCCTCACACTGTGTTTCTTGGTTCTAAGGGCTGGATCCTCGACAGGCCCCTACACCCATTGTGGAATCAGGGTCCCCAATGAAAAGGCTGCTGTTCGCTGGAGGTGTTTTCCTGGACGCTCTGCTTTATT
>NW_023251272.1:0-669 GCF_002007445.2 Ailuropoda melanoleuca
GAACTAGAAAAGGCCCTGAATCACCAAGGAACTGTTGAAAAGGAAAAACAAAGCTGGGGGCATCACAATGCTGGTTTTCAAGCTGTACTATAAAGCTGTGATCACAAAGACAGCATGGTACTGGCAGAAAAACAGACACATAGACCAATGGAACAGANCGGTTTTCAAGCTGTACTACAAAGGTGTGATCACAAAGACAGCATGGTACTGGCAGAAAAACAGACACATAGACCAATGGAACAGAATAGAGAACCCAGAAATGGACCCTCGGCTCTTTGGGCAACTAATCTTTGACAAAGCAGGAAATAAATAAATTCTTAAAAAAGAAAAAAGAAAAGAAAAACAAGAATATGGTCATCAAAGATAAAAGATGATAAGAAAGTATCTTAAAAGTAGTAACTATAATTTTTGTTTTGTTTGCTTTGTTTTAATTTTTAGACTAATATTTCCTATTTAATGATACTAATTAAAAAGCAAAATAATATTATTTGACTGTTATATTATGAAGTTTTTCTTTACATCAATATAGTTATTTTTACTAAGGAATTTCATCTTTTTTTCTGGAAAGTTTGGAGATATGATTTAAGGGAATTGTATAGTGGTACTCCTCCAATTTTCTACTCTTAAAGAATCATTTTTTGTGATATCCTAAAGAAATGGCCATTCAGA
>NW_023251273.1:0-3365 GCF_002007445.2 Ailuropoda melanoleuca
CTGTGGCATTTTATGGGAGCATTCAAGCTGTTCACGTTGAGACTGCATACTGAGAGATATGATTTTAATGACGCCATGTTGCCAATAAAGTCTTTGTATTGGTTGTGACTTTCTGCTCTGTATCACTCTTGGGGCCTTTTTACCTTTATAGAACCCCCCTTAATATCTCCTGTAGGGCTGGTTNTGTAGGGCTGGTTTCATGGTTACGAAATTGGTTAATGACTGGCGATTCTGGAACGTCTTTATTTCTCCATCAATTCTGAATGACAGCCTTGCTGGATAAAGGATCCTTGGCTGCATTTTTTCTCTGAAAGAGCTTTAAAAATGCCCCCCAAGCCTTTCTCTCATTCCAGGTCTGTGTAGACAGGTCTGACGTAATTCTGATACCTTTGCCTTGGTACGTGAGAAATTTCTTTGCCCTGGCTACTTTCAATACTGTATCCTTGGATCTGTAGGGTAGTTCTATATTTGATTTTTTGAGGAACCTTCATACTGTTTTCCACGGTGGCCACCACAGTTTGCATTCCCACCCACAGTTCGTGAGGATTCCCCTTTATCCACATCCTCCTGATATCTGTTGTTTCTCATGCTGTTGATGTTAGCCACTCTGACAGGGGTGAGGTAATATCTCATTGTATTTTGGATTTACATTTTCTTGATGATGGGTAATGGTGGACATCTTTTCATGTGACTGTTGGCCATCTGTATTTCTTTTTGGAGAAATGTCTGTTCCTTTCTTCTCACTATTTTTTAACTGGATTATTTGTTTGGGGGGTTTGAGTTGTATCAGTTCTATATGTTTTGGGCACTATTGCTTTATTGCGTATGATATTTGTAAATATCTTCTCCCTTTGAGTACGTTGTCTTGTTATTATTACGTTTTCATTGTTCTTCTGCTGTGTGGAAACTTTCTATTTTGCTGTATTACCAATAGTTTATTTTTGCTTTCATTTCCTTTGCTTCAGGAGACAGTCTAGAAAAATGTTGGTACAGTTCATGTCAAGAAGTTACTGTCTGCCCTCCTTTTTTTTTTTAAGATTGTTATTTATTTATTTGACAGAGAGACAGTGAGAAAGGGAACACAAGCAGGGGGAGTGGAAGAGGAAGAAGCAGACTCCTAGCAGAGGAGCCTGATGTGGGGCTCGATCCCAGAACACTGGGATCATGCCCTGAGCCGAAGGCAGACGCTTAACGACTATGCCACCCAGGTGTCCCCTACTGTTTGCCCTCTTGTAGGATTTTTATGGTTTCAGGTCTCACACTGAGCTCTTGAAACTGTTTTGTGTTTGTCTGTATGGTGTAAGAAAGCAGTCTAATTTCATTCTTTGTGTGTAGCTGTCTAGTTTTCCCAACACCATTTGTTGTAGAGACTGTCCTTTTCCCTTTTGATATTGTTGCCTGCTTTGTGGAAGACTCATCAACCACATAATTGTGCTTTTATGTCTGAATTTCTATCCTGTTCCCTTGGTCACTCTATTTTTGTGACATACTGTCTTGTTAGGATGACTGCCGCTTTGTAGTATAACTTAAAATCTGGAATTGTGAGTCCTCCAGCTTTGTTTTTCTTTTCCACATTGCACTGGCTGTTCAGTATGTTTAGTGGTTCCATACAAATTTTTAGGGTTGTTTGAGTTCTTTATTTTTTAATTTAAATTCAATTACCCAACTTACAGTACATCATTAGTTTCAGATGTAGTCTTCAATAAATCATCAGTCATGTGTAACACCCAGTGCTCATTGCATCATGTGACCTCCTTAATGGCCCTCACCCAGTTACCCCCCCCCCAGCAATCATCAGTTTGTTACAATAGTTAAGAGTCTATCATGGTTTTTCTCCCTCTCTGATGACTTCCCATTCTATTTTCCCTCCCTTCCCCTATGGTCTTCTTCCCTGTTTCTGATATTCCACATAGGAGTGAAAGCATATGATCATGGTCTTTCTCTCATGGATTTATTTCCCTCAGCGTAATACCCTCCAGCTCCACCCAGGTCAGTGTGATGGTAAGTATTCATCCTTTCTGATGGCTGAGTAATATTCCATTGTATATATGAACCTCACCTTCTTTATCCATTCATCTGTCCATGGTCATCTGCACTCTTTCCACAGTTTGTCTATTATGGATATTGCTATGAACACTGGGGTGCATGTGCCCCTTCTTGTCACTACATCTGTATCTTTGGGGTAAATACTCAGTAGTGCAATTGCTGGGCATAGGGTAGCTTTATTTATAACTTATTGAGGAAACTCCGTACCATTTTCACGAGTGGCTGTTCCGGACTGCATTCCCACAGGGGTGTAAGAGGGTTCCCCTTTCTCCACATCCTCTCCAACATGTGTAGTTTCAGGTCTTGTTATTTCTAGGTATTTGGGCTCGTGTGATATGGCATCTATAGGGGTTTAGATTTGTATTTCCCGGAAGCCAAGTGATGTGAATCATTTATGCATGTATCTCTTGGTCACCAGCACGTCATCATCAGTGCAATGACTTCCTATTTTAATCCATGTCAAGACCTAAAGCTGGGTAAGGCACTGAAGCTGGATGATGCCATCGGTGGAATTGTGGAGAATTTAAAAACAGCTCTGTGGAGAGCGAGTTTAAAGGTTAGTGTGAAGCTAATAATTTGATCCTGGGAGATCTCTGAGAGTGGTGGTTCCCTGGGACGGGCTGAGGGGGGCCGTCCGATTTTCCTGCTATGAATCCTTGCTGCAGCCCCAAATGGACGGTTTCCTGCTGGGGGGCAGACTGAGTACTCTAGTTGTGCAGAGGTGAGCCCAATTCCTGGTGCCTTGGAGGCAGGCAAAGGGGGAGGGGACCCTCAGCAGAAGACCCAGTGTTAGGTTATGCCCCAAAGATAGCAGGTGCGAACTGTCCAGTGCTCAGAGAGCTACCAGGCTGGCTGAGGTGAGGGCACCAGGGAGGGTGAGTATGAACCTGGGGTTTCCACCCCGGAGAGTCAACAAAAATCGGGAGAGGCTCTGAGGGGGTGCCCAGATTTCTCCTGCCCTGAATGCTCTCCTGCACAACAAGGGGCATGGTTTCCTGCGGGTTGGCAGGCTGGGTCCTGCAGTGGGGCTCAGATGTCCCCAGTGCCTGAGGCTGCAGGGCCAGGCCGTGAGGGAGGGGCCCCTCCAGGGCCGACCTAGGGTTAGGGTTAGGCCGCAGGAGCCCGGCAAGCCCAAACTACCTGCTGTGCCCTGAGCTCTGCAGTGGGCTGAGGTGAGGGGGTGGGGCAGAGTGAGTGTGGGCCTCAGGGTTGGGGTGCAGGGGGCCTCCGAAGGTCGCCAGGAGCTCAGGGGGGTTAGGGGTTAGGGGCTGGGGTTAGGGGTTAGGGTTTAGGGGTTAGGGTTAGGTTAGGGTTAGGGG
>NW_023251274.1:0-183 GCF_002007445.2 Ailuropoda melanoleuca
CTGGATCCTCCCCAGGCCCCTACACCCAATGTGGAATCGGGGTCCCCAGTGAAAAAGTTGCTGTTCGCTGGGGGAGTTTTCCTTTACGCTCTGCTTTGTTACCAATGAGAATGGCGCTGAGTCCTCGAAAATCCTGACCCTTTTCATTCATGCTCCCTTACTCACGAGAGATGATGATCGTTG
>NW_023251274.1:491-579 GCF_002007445.2 Ailuropoda melanoleuca
TTGTTCCACCTTCCATGAGGCCGTCGTGACTTCAAGGGCTTTCCCCTCACACATTGTTTCTTGGTTCTAAGTCCTGGATCCTCCCCAG
>NW_023251275.1:0-300 GCF_002007445.2 Ailuropoda melanoleuca
GGGACACAAAACAGGTCTCAACCGATACCAAAAGACTGAAATTATCCCCTGCATATTCTCAGACCACAACAGTCTGAAATTGGAACTGAGCCACAAGGAAAAATTTGGAAGAAACTCAAACACTTGGAGACTAAGAACCATCCTGCTCAGGAATGACTCGATAAACCAGGAAAACAAAAATCAATTTAAACAATTTATGGAGACCAACAAGAATGAAAACACAACGGTCCAAAACCTATGGGATACTGCAAAGGCAGTCCTAAGGGGAAATACATAGCCATCCAAGCCTCACTCAAAAGA
>NW_023251275.1:601-907 GCF_002007445.2 Ailuropoda melanoleuca
GAAATTGGAAGGATTATTAGAAACTTTTATCAACAGCTATATGCCAATAAATTAAGCAATCTGGAAGAGATGGAGGCCTTCCTGGAAGCCTATAAACTATCAAGACTGAAACAGGAAGAAACAGATTTCTTCAACAGGCCAATTAATTATGAAGAAATTGAGTCAGTGATAAACAACCTTCCAAAAAACAAAACTCCAGGCCCGGATGGTTTTCCTGGGGAATTCTACGAAACATTCAAAGAAGAAATAATACCTATTCTCCTAAAGCTATTTCAAAAAATAGAAACAGAAGGAAAGCTACCAAAC
>NW_023251275.1:1102-1191 GCF_002007445.2 Ailuropoda melanoleuca
GATCCAAGGGTGGTTCTACATTCGCAAATCGATCAGCGTGATACATCATATCAACAAGAAAAGACTCAGGAACCATATGATTCTCTCAA
>NW_023251275.1:1534-1774 GCF_002007445.2 Ailuropoda melanoleuca
TATGGAAAACCCAAAGGAATCCACTCCCAAACTATTAGAAGCTATAGAGCAATTCAGTAATGTGGCGGGATACAAAATCAATGCTCAGAAATCAGTTGTGTTTCTATACACGAATAATGAGACTGAAGAAAGAGAAATCAGAGAATCCATCCCATTTACAATAGCACTGAAACCATACGTTACCTTGGAATTAACTTAACCAGAGACGTAAAGGATCTATATTCTAGAAACTATAAATCA
>NW_023251276.1:0-1563 GCF_002007445.2 Ailuropoda melanoleuca
ACTGTACAGGTCTGTTTTGTAAGAACTTGAGAAGAGTCACAGAAAGTCATATCTGCATTTTTATGTTATCGCTAAAAATGTAATTCACCTGGACATCCATTTCATTATTTCCGAAGATAATGTGGAACTTGAAATGAATGCTGTGAGGAATAAATAAAGTGTTGGATACACTTTGTCAAGTCCAAAAAAACAAACAAACACTTGAGAGTGAGGAGTGTGTGTGTGTGTGTATGCGAGTGTGTGCACTCGTGCACATCTTTCTTTCAAATAATCAGGCTCACACATGTGTGCACACATTCACGCACTGGTTTATAATCCCAACAATGTTGTTGAAAGAAAACTTGAGAGAAAGTTGCAGGATATTGAAATGAAAAGGAATGTTTGCGTGAACGTGAAATAGAAAAAAAAATGTAGAAATTTTGACAGATTTAAAGTATATTGAGTGACTTAATTTACAAATTATGGTGGGGCACCTGGATGGCACAGTCAGTGAGTGTCGGACTCTTGATTTCAGCTCAGGTCGAGATCTCAGCGTCCTGGGATTGACCCCGAGTCAGGCTCCACACTCACTGCAGAGTCTCCTTCAGTTTCTATCTCACTCCCTCTGTCCCTCCCCCCAAGTCTCTCTCAAGCAAATAAATCTTTACAAAAAAATTTTGGGTGACTTAATTTTAATAATGAATTACTGTTCCTATCTTAATGCCTCAAAGGCCTAAAAATTAGAACCATTTTGACACTTACGCACTGGGAAATTCTCTGTACCATCTGATGAGGCCAAATATCTGCAAGTTAGGTCCAATTTCTCTATTTAATGAGGGATTTCAACACAAAATGCCTTGGCCACTACATCAGAAACTAATTATGTAGTGTATGGTGACTAACATAACATAATAAAAAAATTTTTTTTAAATGCCCTGGCCCAAGGGAAGCTAACTGTATGATGTGAGTAGTTCAAACTCAGTTCCTGCAAACAATATCATATTGGATAAATATCTGCATTAGATTCCTTTCTCTGATGTCACAAATACCCACACTAGTGTCTCAAAACAAATAATTTCCTGAAAGTTTTAGATATCAGACATGGAAGGTGTCTCATGGGCTAAAGTATTGATGTCTTTGGGCCATGACCCTTTTGGATGCTCTGGGGAGAAAATCACCTTTCTTGCTCCAGAGTCTCATCACTCCTACATTCCTTGGCTCAGGGCCTCTCCTTCATCTGTGAAACCAGCACAACAGAAGTTTCCAGTGTCTGTCTGACTCCATTCTTCTTCCTCACTCTTCCACAAATAGAGGGCCATTGTAATTGCACTAGTCCAACGTGGAAAATCCAGGCTTATCTTCTTATTGTAGGATAAGGACTAGTAGCTTTATTCCATCTGCTGTCTTAGTTACCCTGCTAAGTAAGCTGCATTTTCACACGTTCTTCAGGATGACATCTTTTGGAGGTCCGTTTGGTGACTACAAAAACTTTTCTGTGCATATTATTTGATACCCCTCAAGAGCCCTTCTATTTAAAAAATTGAGCACAGAATTTTTCATCACCCAAAGAGTGAGTGAAAAACT
>NW_023251277.1:0-1002 GCF_002007445.2 Ailuropoda melanoleuca
GGCCAGGAGAGGAAAGACAAAACAGAACGTGTATACCTTCCCAGGCGGTGGGAGGCAGAGTACGGAAAATTCTGTGGTAGGGGAGACCATTATCAAAATCACCGGAATTCCAAGGTTCCTTGTTATTCCCATCACAAGGGCTCAAGGGAAACCCAGACTCACCAGAATGGCTGGGATGCTACAGAGACTTCAGGACCCTGTGGTCATGCCTGCCTCTTGCTTCAAGGTTAGGGACCACGGCCTCTTCACAGCCCCTGTGGTGATGTTCTTCCATTACTCTGAGTATGAACATATAAAGGAGACCATTGCCAGCATATCAGTTTGCTAGCGCTGCCATCAGAAAACACCAAAGCCTGGATGACTTCAACAGCAGAAACTTGCTCTTCCAAAGGTCTAAAGGCTGGAAGCTAAGGCCAAGTTGTCCACAGGCTTGGTTTCTTCCAAGGCCTCTCTGTCTTTAGATGCCACCTTCTCCCTGAGCTTCCTCATGGCCTTTCATCTACGTCTGTGTCCAAATTTCCTCTTCTTCTAAGGACACTCATCAGATTGCATTAGGGCTCACCCTAACGGTCTGTCTGGTTTTAACTTAACCACCTCTTTACAAGCCCAGTCTCCAAATACAGTCACTCACATTCTGAGGTGTGAGGGGTTAGAGCTTCAGCTATGAATTTGGAAGAATACCATTCAGCCCCAAACGCTCAGGAGCAAGGGCCTTCCGCGAAGTCTGCTTGTAACTTTGTCACTCCAGACACTGCAATCTTCCCTGCCCTGTCACATGTTTGTAACAATACCTGAAGGAGCTCTTTAACTCAGGGCTTTAGAACAACAATTAAGAGATTGCAAGTGATTGATTNAAGATTGCAAATGATTGATTTCCTATAATTCAGTGAGAAACAGACTTTCCAGTTTAGGTAAGTCTAGTTATACTTATGTATATACGTTTGAAAGTGTTGTGCAGCGAAGTTCCAGTACAAAGACAACCTAATAAAAACAGGTGCATCT
>NW_023251278.1:0-250 GCF_002007445.2 Ailuropoda melanoleuca
GACAACACACAATCCAGGGAAATATCAACGAACATCATCTCACTTAAATAAGGGAGTATAAATGAAAAACTTCAAGAAATTAGAGGACTCAGCGCCCTTCTCCTTGGTATTAAAGAAGAGAGTCCAGGATAACACCTTTGGCTATCATCAGAGTTTCCTTTGGGAACCAGATTCCCCATTGGGTGAAAGTGCCTTGGAAGCATCCAGCACTTAGAACCAAGAAACAAAGTGCGAAGATAAAGCCCTTGAA
>NW_023251278.1:404-956 GCF_002007445.2 Ailuropoda melanoleuca
AAAACTGCTGGTGGACAAGGAACGAAAATGCCTAAATCATTTCTGTCAGAATCAACACTGTGCAGTGGCCGTCTTAGCAGTGTCATCATCCTTCTTGAATAGGGAAACAAGGGAAAGTGTTCATGGAAGCCTGAAGAGAGTGCCACATATTGGTCTCTGAGACACCACACAATCCAGGGA
The DNA here is from genome assembly GCF_002007445.2 of Ailuropoda melanoleuca. Classification (NCBI taxonomy): domain Eukaryota; kingdom Metazoa; phylum Chordata; class Mammalia; order Carnivora; family Ursidae; genus Ailuropoda; species Ailuropoda melanoleuca. The sequence continues at coordinate 585 of NW_023251278.1, forward strand.
AATATCAACGAACATCATCTCACTTAAATAAGGGAGTCTAAATGAAAACGTTCAAGAATTTCGAGGACTCAGCGCCCTTCTTATTGGTATTAAAGAAGAGCGTCCAGGATAACACCTCCAGCTAACATCCGCATTTCCTTGGGACCCAGATTCCCCATTGGGTAAATGTGCCTTGGAAGCATCCAGCACTTAGAACCAAGAAACAAAGTGCGAAGATAAAGCCCTTGAAGTCACATCGGCCTTANACATATCGGACTTATACAACGTGGAACTAAAATCAAGGTGATTTGTTACCATGAGTGAAACACGATCAGCACAGAACTGAGAAACAAAATTTTGCCAAACCAGCCTCCAATACAATGTTTGCTTCAT
>NW_023251278.1:1000-4604 GCF_002007445.2 Ailuropoda melanoleuca
AAAACTGCTGGTGGCAATGGAACGAAAATGCCTAAACCATTTCTGTCAGAAACAACACTGTGCAGTGGCCGTCTTAGCACTATCATCATCCTTCGTGAATAGGGAAACATGAGGGAAAGTGTTCACGGAAGCCTGACGAGAGTGCCACATAGTGGTCTCTGAGACACCACACAATCCAGGGAAATATCAACGAACATCATCTCACTTAAATAAGGGAGTCTAAATGAAAACGTTCAAGAATTTCGAGGACTCAGCGCCCTTCTTATTGGTATTAAAGAAGAGCGTCCAGGATAACACCTCCAGCTAACATCCGCATTTCCTTGGGACCCAGATTCCCCATTGGGTAAATGTGCCTTGGAAGCATCCAGCACTTAGAACCAAGAAACAAAGTGCGAAGATAAAGCCCTTGAAGTCACATTGGCCTTATAGAACTTGGAACAAAAATCAAGATGCTTTGTTACCGTGAGTGAAAAAGGATCAGCACAGCACTGAGAAACAAAATTTGCCAAACCAGCCTCCAATGCAAATGTTTGCTTCATGGGTAAANAGAAAATACCAAAATCATTTCTGTCAGAAACAACACTGTGCAGTGGCCGTCTTAGCACTATCATCATCCTTTGTGAATAGGGAANCTTAGCACTATCATCATCCTTCGTGAATAGGGAAACATGAGGGAAAGTGTTCACGGAAGCCTGACGAGAGTGCCACATAGTGGTCTCTGAGACACCACACAATCCAGGGAAATATCAACGAACATCATCTCACTTAAATAAGGGAGTCTAAATGAAAACGTTCAAGAATTTCGAGGACTCAGCGCCCTTCTTATTGGTATTAAAGAAGAGCGTCCAGGATAACACCTCCAGCTAACATCCGCATTTCCTTGGGACCCAGATTCCCCACTGGGTAAATGTGTCTTGGAAACCTCCAACACTTAGAAACAAGAAACAAAGTGTGAAGATAAAGCCCTTGAAGTCACATCGCCCTTATAGAACGTTGAACAAAAATCAAGGTGCTTTGTTACCGTGAGTGAAACACGATGAGCACANCGCACTGCGAAACATAATTTGGCCAAACCAGCCTCCAATGCAATGTTTGTTTCATGGGTAAATCCCATCAAAACTGCTGGTGGCAATGGAACGAAAATGCCTAAACCATTTCTGTCAGAAACAACACTGTGCAGTGGCCGTCTTAGCACTATCATCATCCTTCGTGAATAGGGAAACATGAGGGAAAGTGTTCACGGAAGCCTGACGAGAGTGCCACATAGTGGTCTCTGAGACACCACACAATCCAGGGAAATATCAACGAACATCATCTCACTTAAATAAGGGAGTCTAAATGAAAACGTTCAAGAATTTCGAGGACTCAGCGCCCTTCTTATTGGTATTAAAGAAGAGCGTCCAGGATAACACCTCCAGCTAACATCCGCATTTCCTTGGGACCCAGATTCCCCATTGGGTAAATGTGCCTTGGAAGCATCCAGCACTTAGAACCAAGAAACAAAGTGCGAAGATAAAGCCCTTGAAGTCACATTGGCCTTATAGAACGTGGAACAAAAATCAAGGTGCTTTGTTACCGTGAGTGAAACACGATCAGCACAGCACTGAGAAACAAAATTTGGCCAAACCAGCCTCCAATGCAATGTTTGCTTCATGGGTAAATCCCATTAAAACTGCTGGTGGCAATGGAACGAAAATGCCTAAACCATTTCTGTCAGAAACAACACTGTGCAGTGGCCGTCTTAGCACTATCATCATCCTTCGTGAATAGGGAAACATGAGGGAAAGTGTTCACGGAAGCCTGACGAGAGTGCCACATAGTGGTCTCTGAGACACCACACAATCCAGGGAAATATCAACGAACATCATCTCACTTAAATAAGGGAGTCTAAATGAAAACGTTCAAGAATTTCGAGGACTCAGCGCCCTTCTTATTGGTATTAAAGAAGAGCGTCCAGGATAACACCTCCAGCTAACATCCGCATTTCCTTGGGACCCAGATTCCCCATTGGGTAAATGTGCCTTGGAAGCATCCAGCACTTAGAATCAAGAAACAAAGTGCGAAGACAAAGCCCTTGAAGTCATATCGGACTTATAGAACGTGGAACTAAAATCAAGGTGCTTTGTTACCTGAGTGAAACACGATCAGCACAGAACTGAGAAACAAAATTATGCCAAACCAGCCTCCAATACAATGTTTGCTTCATGGGTAAATCACATCAAAATTGCTGGTGGCAATGGAACGAAAATGCCTAAACCATTTCTGTCAGAAACAACACTGTGCAGTGGCCGTCTTAGCACTATCATCATCCTTCGTGAATAGGGAAACATGAGGGAAAGTGTTCACGGAAGCCTGACGAGAGTGCCACATAGTGGTCTCTGAGACACCACACAATCCAGGGAAATATCAACGAACATCATCTCACTTAAATAAGGGAGTCTAAATGAAAAAGTTCAAGAATTTCGAGGACTCAGCGCCCTTCTTATTGGTATTAAAGAAGAGCGTCCAGGATAACACCTCCAGCTAACATCCGCATTTCCTTGGGACCCAGATTCCCCATTGGGTAAATGTGCCTTGGAAGCATCCAGCACTTAGAACCAAGAAACAAAGTGCGAAGATAAAGCCCTTGAAGTCACATTGGCCTTATAGAACGTGGAACAAAAATCAAGGTGCTTTGTTACCGTGAGTGAAACACGATGAGCACAGCACTGCGAAACAAAATTTGGCTAAACCAGCCTCCAATGCAATGTTTGTTTCATGGGTAAATCCCATCAAAACTGCTGTTGGCAATGGAACGAAAATGCCTAAACCATTTCTGTCAGAAACAACACTGTGCAGTGGCCGTCTTAGCACTATCATCATCCTTCGTGAATAGGGAAACATGAGGGAAAGTGTTCACGGAAGCCTGACGAGAGTGCCACATAGTGGTCTCTGAGACACCACACAATCCAGGGAAATATCAACGAACATCATCTCACTTAAATAAGGGAGTCTAAATGAAAAAGTTCAAGAATTTCGAGGACTCAGCGCCCTTCTTATTGGTATTAAAGAAGAGCGTCCAGGATAACACCTCCAGCTAACATCCGCATTTCCTTGGGACCCAGATTCCCCATTGGGTAAATGTGCCTTGGAAGCATCCAGCACTTAGAACCAAGAAACAAAGTGCGAAGATAAAGCCCTTGAAGTCACATCGGCCTTATAGAACGTGGAACAAAAATCAAGGTGCTTTGTTACCGTGAGTGAAACACGATCAGCACAGCACGGAGAAACAAAATTTGGCCAAACCAGCCTCCAATGCAATGTTTGCTTCATGGGTAAATCCCATTAAAACTGCTGGTGGCAATGGAACGAAAATGCCTAAAATTTTCTGTCAGAAACAATACTGAGCAGTGGTCGTCTTAGCACTATCATCATCCTTCGTGAATAGGGAAACATGAGGGAAAGTGTTCACGGAAGCCTGACGAGAGTGCCACATAGTGGTCTCTGAGACACCACACAATCCAGGGAAATATCAACGAACATCATCTCACTTAAATAAGGGAGTCTAAATGAAAAAGTTCAAGAATTTCGAGGACTCAGCGCCCTTCTTATTGGTATTAAAGAA
>NW_023251278.1:4660-4804 GCF_002007445.2 Ailuropoda melanoleuca
CTTTGGGAATCAGATTCCCCATTGGGTGACTGTGCCTTGGAAGCATCCAGCCCTTACAACCAAGGAACAAAGTGCGAAGATAAAGCCCTTGAAGTCACATCGGCATTATGAACGTGAAACAAAAATCAAGGTGCTTTGTTACCA
>NW_023251279.1:0-2904 GCF_002007445.2 Ailuropoda melanoleuca
GAGAAATTTCTTTGCCCTGGCCGCTTTCAATACTGTATCCTTGGATCTAATAATTGCGAATTGCACTATGATGTGACGTGGCGTAGGTTTGTCCTGGTTGAGCTTGGATGGGGTCCTTTCTGCCTCTTGGACCCGAATGTTTGTTTCCCTTGCTAGATTAGGGAAGTTTTCAGCTACAATTTGTTCAAATATCTCTTCTAGACCTCTGTTTTTCTCCACCCCCNCTCTGTTTTTCTCCACCCCCTCAGTGATGCCGATGATTCTGACATTGGATCGTTTCATAGAGTCTGTAATCTCCCGTAATCTACGTTCGTGTGCGTGGATTTTTTTAAGACCAGCTTCTATTTTTGTTTTTTCTTCTACTAACACATCCTCCAATTCACTAATGCGTTCCTCTGCCTCGGTGACCCTGGCTGTCAGAGCCTCTATTTTTGACTCCATTTGGCTCATAGAATTTTTAATTTCTGTCAGATTCGCTCTCGTTTCTGCACTTAGGGATTCTATATTCTCAGTAACATTTTCGTTAGTACTTTTTTCAAGTCTACTCATCATCTTGACCACTGTTGCTCTGAATTCCATTTCCGATAATTTGGATACATCCATATGTATTAATTTTGTGGCAGAGGCCGCAGACTCATTATCTTTTCTTTGCTGGGGGGGGACTTCTCCTTCTCATCATTCTGATGAGGAGAGATTGCGTGGTTGTCCAGAGCCCAAATTATTGACTGGGACCCAGGCCGTGCGCCCTTGTTTTATAGGGATCTTAGGGATGTGGGCTTCTTCTTTAAAGATTTTATTTATTTATTTGAGAGAGAGAGACAGGCAGTCAGCAAGAAAGGGAACCCAAGCAGGGGAGTGGGAGAGGAAGAAGCAGGCTCCCAGCAGAGAAGCCCGATGAGGGACTCCTTTCCGGAACACTGTGACCACGCCCTAATCCAAAGACAGGCACTTAATGACTCACCACTCAGGTGCCCTGCGTTGTGGGCTTCTTGATTTTTCAGCCTGCCTTCTGGGGGAGGGGCCTGCCGCGCCAATGCTCAGGAAAGTAGAGGAAAGTTTGGGTAGATTCTCCATGTCCCCTGCGAGGGGGGATGGGGATGGGCACCCTGTGAGCCAGTGTTTCCAGGCTTTTGTTCTCTGGCGGCTTTCCCTGGCGGTCTGCTGTGCCTCTTCTGAGAGCCAGAGCAGTAGTGGCCAAAATTCAGCCTCTGTCACAGAATGGAGGGATTGCGGCCCGTTCTCCACTGATGTTCTGCCCACTTTAACTCTGTTTCTGTTGGTGCTGCTCAACCCTGCAGCATCCCAGGCTGTGCGCCCCACACCCGGCGTCCCAGCCCTCACTTCCAGGGCTGGCACGTCTCTGTCCTTTGTGTTTCTAACCCCGCCAGCCGCCCCGCGCATGCTCCCGGAGCTCCCGGTCTCAGTCTGGATCCAGTGAGCACACCGGAGTTCCGGAGCTCCGTGAGAAGTCTGGTAGCGCACGCCCCCGCCTCACGGTCTCAGTCTGCTGTCTCGAGGGTGCGGGTCACAGGCAGTTTGCACTTGTTTTATAGGGACCTTAGGGATGTCGGCTTCCTGTTTTTTCAGCCTGACTTCTGGGCAAGGGGCCTGCCGCGCTGATATTCAGGAAACCCTGTTTGGGTAGAGTTGCCCCGTCCCCTGAATACTTCAGCACTGGATATGTTCATTTGTAGAGATCCAGATGTATCTTCCTGCGTCTCAGGCTGATTCTGTGGGTGTTCAGAATGGTCTGGTAGATATCCAGCTTGAAAAGGACCAGCTGAGAAAGGGTCGCCTACTCCTCCTCCATCTTTTCTCCTCCTTGCAGAAAGTGGTTGCCTTTCTGTTCATAGAGTTTCTGCTACTCTTTTCTTCATTCTCCAGTTGCATTTTTAGGTATTCGGAATGGTTTGGTAGCTCTCTCGCTGAATTCCTGGGACCAGACGAACTTTAGGTCTCCTGCTCCTCCGCCATCTTGGAACGCTGAGCTGGAGCTCAACTCCTGTTTTAAACTGGGTTCCTTGCAGAAAGTGGTGGCTATTCTGTTCTTAGAGTTGCTGCTATTCTTTTCTTCATTCTCCAGTTGAGTTTGTAGGTGTTCAGAATGGTCTGATAGCTCTCTAGCTGCATTCCTGGGACCAGATGAAATTTAAGCCTCCTACTCCTCCGCCATCTTGGACTCCTCCCCTGAGTATATGTTTTTAGTTACCTACATACTTAACCTTTCTGATGCTTTTCATTTTTTCTTGACATTCTGGGCTTTTGTTTGGCATTATACACTTTGGCCTGAACAACTACTTTTTAAAAGTATTTCTTGTGGTTTAAGACAAATTCTTTGGCTTTTGTATGTGTGCAAATATATTCATTCAGTCTATTTTTGATATATAATTTTGTGGGGTGCCTGGCTAACTCAGTTGGTAGAGCATGTGACTCTTGAACTTGGGATTGTTAGTTCGAGCTCCACATTGGGTGTGAAGATTACTTAAAAATAATCAGAAGGGGGAATGAAGCATGAGAGACTATGGACTCTAAGAAACAAACTGAGGGCTTCAGAGGGGAGGGGGGTGGGGGAATGAGATAGGCTGGTGATGGGTAGTAAGGAGGGCACATATTGCATGGTGCACTGGGTGTTATATGCAACTAATGAATCATCGAACTTACATCAAAAACCNAAAACCAGGGATGTACTGTATGGTGACTAACATAATATAATAAAAAATAAAATAAAATAAATAAAAATAAAAATAAAATCTTTTTTTAAAAAAGAAATATAATTTTGCAGTGCATAAAATTCTAATTTGACTTTTTTTCACAACACTTTATTTTTTTTTTATTTTTTTATTTTTTAATTTTATTTTATTATATTATGTTAATCACCATACAGTACATCCCCAGATTCCGATG
>NW_023251280.1:0-3384 GCF_002007445.2 Ailuropoda melanoleuca
TGTGTGTGTGTGTGTGTGTATCTCACATTTTCTTTATCCATTCATCTGTCGATGCACATCTGGGCTCTTTCCATAGCTTGGCTGTTATAGACATCTCTGCTATAAACATTGGGGTGCAGGTGCCCCTTCAGATCATTACATCATTACATTTGTATCTTTGGGGTAAATACCCAGTAGTTCAATTTCTGAGTCATAGGCTAGCTCTATTTTCAACTTTTTGAGGAATCTCCATACCGTTTCCAGAATGGCTGCACCAGTGTGCATTCACACAAACAGAATTGGAGGGATCCCCTTTCTCCTCATCCTCACCAACATCTGTCATTTCCTGACTTGTTAATTTTAGCAATTTTGAATGGTGTGAGGTGGTATCACATTATGGTTTTGATTTGTATTTCCCTGATGCTGAGTGATGTTGAGCATTTTTTCATGGGTCTACTGGGCATTTGGATATCTCTTCCAGAGAAACGTCTTTCCATGTCTTTTGTTCATTTCTTGATTGGATTATTTGTTCTTTGGATGTTGAGTTTGATAAGTTCTTTATACATTTTGGATACTAGCCCTTTGTCGGATAAGACATTTGCAAATATCTTCTCCCATTTTGTCGGTTGTCTCTTGGTTTTGTTGATTGTTTCCTTTCCTGTGCAAAAGCTTTTTATCTTGATGAAGTCCCAATAGTTCATATTTGCCTTTGTTCCCCTTGCCTTTGGAGAAGTGTCTAGCAAGAAGTTGATGCAGCCGAGGTCTAAGAGGTTGCTGCTTGTGTTCTCCTCTAGGATTCTGATGGATTGCTCTCTTACATTTAGGTCTTTCATCCATTTTTGTTTATAGTATAAGGAAATGGTCCAGTTTCAATCTTCCGCATGTGGCTTTCTAATTTTCCCAATACCATTTGTTGAAAAGACTGTCTTTTTTTCCAGTGGATATTCTTTCCTGCTTTGTGGAAGATTAGTTGACCATGGAGTTGAGGGTCCATTTCTGGACTGTCTATTCTGTTCCATTGATCTATATATTCTGTTTTTGTGCCAGTACTACTGTCTTGATGATTACAGCTTTGTAATAGAGCTTGAAGTCCAGAATTGTGATGCCACCAGTTTTGGTTTACTTTTTCAACATTCCTTTGGCTACTTGGGGTCTTTTCTGGTTCCATACAAATTTTAGGATTATTTGTTCCAGCTCTTGGAAAAAAGTGGATGGTGTTTTGATAAGGATTGCATTGAATATATAGATTGCTCTAGGTAGCATAGACATTTTAACAATATTTGTTCTTCCAATCCATGAACATAGACCTTCTTTCCATTTATTTGTGTCTTCCTCAATTTCTTTCATGAACGTTCTATAGTTTTCTGAATACAGGCCATTTGCCTCTTTGCTTAAGTTTATTACTAGGTATATTACGGTTTGGGGTGCAATTGTAAATGGGATTGACTCCTTAATTTCTCTTTCTTCTGTCTCATTATTAGAGAATTGCAATTGATTTCTGTGCATTGATTTTATATCATGTCGCCTTGCTGAATTCCTGTATGAGTCCTAGAATTTTGGGGCAGAGTCTTTTGGATTTTCCACATAGAGTATCTTGTNATTTGCCTCTTTGCTTAAGTTTATTACTAGGTATATTACGGTTTTGGGTGCAATTGTAAATGGGATTGACTCCTTAATTTCTCTTTCTTCTGTCTCATTATTAGTGTAGAGAATTGCAATTGATTTCTGTGCATTGATTTTATATCATGTCGCTTTGCTGAATTCCTGTATGAGTCCTAGAATTTTGGGGCAGAGTCTTTTGGATTTTCCACATAGAGTATCTTGTCATCTGCAAAGAGTGAGAGTTTGACTTCTTCTTTGCTGATTCAGATGCCTTTTATTTCTTTTTGTTGTCTGATTGCTGAGGCTAGGACTTCTAGTAGTGGTGATAGTGGACATCCCTGCCATTTTCCTGACCTTAGGGGAAAAGCTCTCAGTTTTTCTCCACTGAGAATGATATTTGCTGTGGGATTTTCATAGATGGTTTTTATAATATTGAGGCATGTTCCTTCTATCCCTAAACTGTGAAGAGTTTTAATCAAGAAAGGATGCTGTACTTTGTCAAATGCTTTTTCTGCATCTATTGAGAGGATCATATCGTTCTTGTCCTTTATTTTATTTATGTAGTGTGTCACATTGATTGATTTGCAGATGCTGAACCACCCTTGCAGCCCAGCAATAAATCCCACTCAGTCATGGTGAATAATCCTTTTAACGTACTGTTGGATCCTATTGGTTAGTATTTTGGTGAGAGTTTTTGCATCCATGTTCATCAGGGATATTGGTCTGTAAATCTTCTTTTCAGTGGGGATTTTGTCTCGTTTTGGGATCAAGGTAATGCTGGTTCATAGAAAGAGTTTGGAAGTTTTCCTTCCATTTCTATTTTTCAAAACAGCTTCAGAAAAACAGGTATTAATTTTTCTTTAAGTGTTTGGTAGAATTCCCCTGGGCAGCTATCCAGCCCCGAACTCTTGTTTGTAGTCATGATTTTTTTGTCTTTTTAATTAAATTCTTATCTTTGCAACTAATTTTATGTTCTTAATTTTTATATTAATTTGTAAAATATCCGTCCAATTTTTATAAACTTTAGCCTCCTCCATCCTTAATCTGCCACTGCATATGAACATCATATATCATTTTTACCCTTCAACAGTGCTCATAGCCAGGAAAAATTAGGTTCACAAAAGCATTGTGAATAGCTTAAGAGTAGAATTTGGAAAATTTTCCTATGCTGTATAATTAACCTGAGAGCTTGTTAAAACACAGAACACTGGGCTCCATCCCCAAATACTCCGATTCAATAGGTCCTGGATGGAGTTGAGGATTTGTTCTTCCATAGGTTACAAAGAGATACTGCTGCTGCTGGAAACACAACTTGAAGAGCACTGGTCTATACTGTAGACTAAAACAAGTCATTTAAGAGCAGTCAGTGATATAAGTAGGAGGTGACCAAAAAACTCCTGATTTCTTGTTGGTAGGAGTACTTATTAGCTCACCAATAGTAAAGTAGCAGGCCAGTGCCTGGGTGGCTCAGTTGGATAAACAACCAACTCTTGGTTTTGGCTCAGGTTATGATCTCAAGTTCATGGGATTGAGCCCTGCATTGGGTTCCATGCTCAACGTGGAGGCTACTTGAGATTCTCTCTTTCTCCCTCTGCCTCTCCCATTCATGCATGCTCTCTCTCTCTCAAATAAATAAAGTCTTTAAAAAACAATAAAGTAGCAGGATAAAACAAAATAATAGAATAAAAGCAAAATAATAGAATAAAAACAAAAGCAAGAATTGTGTTCACTGACAATAAAATTCTTCTTAGAAAAAAAAAAAGAGGGCCAAGATTTAGGGAGAAAACCATACACAAAAACAGA
>NW_023251281.1:0-1228 GCF_002007445.2 Ailuropoda melanoleuca
GTGCTCACAGGTGCAATCTCTCAGATAAATAAATAAATAAATAAATAAATAAATAAATAAATAAATAATAAATAACACAAAATCTTTAAAAAAAAAAAACCATTCCAGGCAGTCTTGGCCGGCAGGGGGCGCTCTTTCCTACATGGTACAATCTGACCAATTAATTCAACTCAAGTGTTATTGGCTGATAAGAACTAGATATCCATTCCTCCCTGGTAGCATATACCGTAGTGAAGTCACATACTTGCACTCTCTCTAATACTTAGCACAGCCTCCAAAACATAATAGGTATCCACAAGTCCCCATTTTACAGATGAGCAAAATGAGCAAACTGAGGCTTGGAGAGATTAGGTGACTTGCCCAAGGTCTTTTAGAAGTAGAGCCCTGGTCTTCCTGGCTCCCTAGAAAATGTTCTTTCCTCTCAACCATGCATCTTACCCAAGAACTGTAACTGGGGCCCTCATACACTGTTAAATTAAAGAGGTCATGCATGTTTCCAGTGGTCAACTAAGATCTAGGTACTGTCTCTATGTCAAGCAGTGTGCTGGATGCTGGGAGTGCAGCAGTAGATGAGACACAGAGTCTACACTCAAAAAAACCTCACTGCCCCACCCCCAGCCTCCACCAGATTGTCCCTCCAAGCCCAGCAAAGAGCCAGCTACCTCTTTCCACCCCCTCCCTCAGGAAGGCAGGTTGGGTCCAATGTTGCATTTTCCCCATGCCTCTTGCTCTGCTCATTACAGAAACCATACTGTTGACAGAGGCAGGACCATGGGGCCAGTGGATTAGACTGTATCATCATGAATCTAAACAGCATCCTCCGTGATCAGTGGCCTCTGCAAGCCCAGAGAGGTTTCTGTTTGTTTGGAGCTGGAAGGATTTGTTCGGATTAGCATAGAGATTGCCTGTGCACTGGGAAAAGGGGCCCAGCAGCAGCTGACGGACCAGCAGCTCAAATGCAGTCAGTTCAACTCCTCGCAGTGGACAGCAGCCCTGGAGTGACACAGCGCTTCTCAGCTCAGCCCCAACAGGCTCCTGCCTCTAACAGAGCTCGGTGGTGGGAACGACATCTTTTGGTTTTCTTATCACTCTCCATCGCTAAGCTCCTTAGGAATGATTTTGGCCCCCTCTCCAGCAGTTCAGGCTATAAATAAAGATTCCCCAGGGATGCTGAATTCTGCCCTTCATCCCAACCGCCTCTGTGACTCATCCCACAGGCAGATTCCTC
>NW_023251282.1:0-757 GCF_002007445.2 Ailuropoda melanoleuca
TTTTGGGAGAAGATGAAGTTCTAGGGGCAGATCCAGGAGCCTGGAGGGTCTGATGTCGGGGATGGGGGTCATGGTCTTGGGTTTGGGACACAGGGAAGATTGACACTGTCCAGACTCCACAGCAGCAGCTGGCGTAGCCGGACTCCCAGGCACTCGGCCTCACTTGCCTGTTCGTACTGGGGCTCCCGGGGGCCCCCAGAGACCCTCACCTGTTATATGCAGCCTTCACAATCAGCTCGTGTCCACTCAAGGTCAGGAACAAGGCTTCCAGCCTCTTTGGGGTCTTCAGTGCCAAGTTTTGGCTGGAGGCCACACCAACTTCCCGCCAGAATCCTGCAATCTAGAGAGAGAAGCCGGAGCCCCGTCCGAGGTGGCAGACCCCCCCGGGAGCCCCTGAACAGGGCACTGGTGGTCTCTGACAGGTCAGCAAGTGTTTGTGGCAAAGCAGTGGTCATCATCCTTCTGAGGAGCCCCTTCAGCCCATCAGACGCAGTGAGCCGTCCTTGGGGCCAGGACGCGAGGGGCAGCGGTAGTTGGAGCCCGAGAGAGAGGAGCCAGCAGCCAGCAGCCCCTGTCACCCACGGGAGGGCACAGCTTCACCACCACCCTGGGAGCTGGNATCACCCGCGGGAGGGCACAGCTTCACCACCACCCTGGGAGCTGGGGGGGTCCTGCCTTCAGAAATGCACCCAGAGCCCAGAACTTCCATCTGAAACCTGGAAACTGATCATTTTGCAAGAGGAAAGAATACATGCCC
>NW_023251283.1:0-2350 GCF_002007445.2 Ailuropoda melanoleuca
CACTCCCATTTTTCTCTGTAGTTTTTTATTCCACCATTCATAATACTTGCTCTAACGTCAAAAATACTGCTAGACTGCAGGCTCGGTGAGGACAGGGTTCATGTCTGGCTTATGTCTGTAGTTTCACTTCTCCATCCCGAGTATATGGCACAGCTCCTGGAAGGAAGTATACTCAGTACTAATGGGAGGCATGACTGAAACAATGAATGAACAATAAATCCTCTACTGGGATACACAGAGATTCTCTCTGTGGAAGGCAAATCTAAAAGGAAAGCCATGACCTGGATCCCTCTCTTCCTCTGAAAGCACTCACTCATTAAACCCTTTTCATTGGGGGACTGGGTGGCTCAGTGGGTTGAGCATCTGCCCTCCGCTCAGGTCATGATCCCAGAGTCCTGGGATAGAGTCCTGCGTCAGGCTCTCTGCTCAGTGGGGAGTCTGCTTCTCCCTATGCCCACCCCCACCCTGCTCTCTCTCTCTCTTAAAAATAAATAAATTAAAAATCTTAAAAAAAAAACACCTCTTTTATTGTAAGTACTTATAATTCTATCACTATCACTTTTTTTTCTTATCATTTCCATTCACGGAAAAGTCCAATGAAGGCAGAATCACAGACATGATAATCTGTATGGTTAAGTAAAGCACAGAGTAAACTGAATGGATTTCTACACAATTAGGTAATTTTACAACATTAAATATTTGATCAAAATATGCATAATCCCAAACTACCACATGACTTATTTGATGACTGATGCATGTCATACAAATTTTTTTTTAAAATTCTTCCTTGATTTCCTCAGGGAAGAAAGAGGTTTTCACTTGTAACTCAGGTAATTTCTAAGTGGTGAATTGGCAGAAAGAAATAACCTGCCTTTCAAAAGAAAGTGATTTAGTTTAGAATTAGTAAGCAGGACATGTGGACTCTATTAAATTCACTGATGATTTATCACATATTTTCACAGGCCTTTCTGAGGAAAAATAATCGATAATAACTTTTGATAATTATCATTTTCAGCCTGCATTTATTCTGAAGCAGAGTTGTATCAATTATATTTATTATCAGGTTGCCTCAAAGTTATTTCCATACACTACCTTGTTTGTCATAAAAACTACAAGAAAGAAAGCATATTCATTACCAGACATCCAGGTCCATTCGCACAATAATCACTGCAGACTTTTGGAGAAATATGCTCTACACCGGGAAACTAAAGGATACAGAATCATCACAAATCACACGCTACCTTTTCTTGAAGCAAATAAAACCTTCTGCGCCAGTCTCTTTTACCTGAAAATGTTCAGAGGAACCAAACAATGATAACAAGAAGAAAGGATGCTAACATGTATTGAGGTCTCCCTCTTGCCTCCTGTTTTTGAAGGTCTGTTGAAACTACTCGCCCCATAATTATTCTGTGAATTAGATTTTTTTTAATATTCGCTTTCAAATGAGGTTCAAAGAATTCAGTGTTTTGGGGAGGTTGCTAAAACACGTTTGACCCCAAATCCCGTTATTCCTGCGTCCAAAAAACTACTAAAGACGAGCTGCTGCTCTGGAACATACTGATAAATTGCCTGTAACATCCAAGCACAGACTACTGCCTCCAGCTCGCACTGCGCAGAGCACTGCTGCTCGGGGCTCCCAGCCGCACCTCACAAGTCAGGCCCTCCGGGTCTGCGCAGGAAACAGGTCACTGTCACCCACCCTTATCAGTGTGTCCTCAGGGTCAGACCCGGAAACTAAGGCGCCAAATGCCCAAAGCCCTAGAGCCAAATGAATGTGTTTAGATTGCTTACAAATGCGTTCGCACCCGAGAAACGAAGAGAGTCAAAGCTTGTCATCGAATTACAAAAACCATGTGCACCTCGGGTTTCTGATTTACCCTCAGCGAGTCCGGCGTTCCAAGGAGAGAGCAGAGTCCCGCAGGAGAAACCAGGCTCTGCCCGGGAGGAAGGCGAAGAAACGGGTTCTGGTGACGAGTTCAGAAGAGGAGCCACGGGTGGACTTCGGCAGCGGGAGGGAAGGGACCTGAGAAGGGCGGACACGCGCGCGAGCGGACCGTGGGGCGAACTCCGCAAGCCCGCGGCTCCGACCAGAGCTGCGCGTCCAGCCGGCGGCGGGTCCAGCCACGCGCGCCCTCGACACGCCTCGGCTTTAGGCGCGAGCGGCGGCGGCGGTCTGCAGAAGCGCAGCCCGCACGGAATGTCTGACATCAGGGGCCTCAGCAGAATATCCTGACGTTAAAAGGGGAAAAGAAAGTCGAGTACAGATTTAATGACAACTGTGCGAGCGCAGCCCTTCCTGAGCGCCTCGACCCGCCGAGCTCCACGCGCGGCGAACGGCCGAAACGAGAAG
>NW_023251284.1:0-2522 GCF_002007445.2 Ailuropoda melanoleuca
GGGCACCATCTCCTAAGACTATGCACGTAATGTGTGAAGCTTCATCACTGAACTGTCATCATGCTACCTACTTTTTCTCAGGAGCATTTGACACATTATAACACCTGAGTAGCACACTAAAATTCAAAGACTTAGAGTACTTACATTTCTGATCAAGTAAGAATTGGTTTTTCTCCTCTGAATCCACTAAAAAAAATAAACTCACCTACNAAAAATAAATTCACCTACATTTGACCAATCCGAGAACAAAAATTTAATATAGCTTTTACAAATTTGGTTTTATATTAATTTTATAGAACAGAACTCAAAGACCAAAAATTATCTACATATGGCTTTCTTCCCAACTGGTAGGAAGACATGAAACGTCATGCAGCATTATTATTGTCATGTCTCAACTCTACGGAGACAAGGAAAAGCCTAAGTAGCAATTACCACACTCATGAACGAGGATAAGTGAAAAAATTAACAAAATTTCTGGGGTGCCTCGGTGGCTCAGTTGGCTAAGTGTCTGACTCTTGATCTCAGCTCAGGTCTTGATCTCAGGGTTGTGAGTTCAAGCCCAGAGTTGGGCTCCATGCTGGATGTGAAGCCTANCGCTGGATGTGAAGCCTACTTAAAAAAAAATTGGCAAAATTTCTGTAATTTTAAAAAGCGGGAACGCAAATGAAATTTTAGAAAGGGAACGATGGTTCTCAGTTTTTGGTTATGTACATACAGGAGGGAGTGAGATTGAATACATTAACTATAACAAAAGCTAACTGAATGATTTATGCCACTATGATAGGACCATGCCTCTTGCTCCTTAGAGAAAGAGCTCTTCAAGTTCTCTTATGTTCTTACAGTGCGCGCACGCGCACATGTGTGTGTGCGCGCGTGAACTGCACTTTTCTTGGAAGCCACAACAAAGGAAATAATTGAGCAGGGCATGGGCAATCTATATAGAAAATGCAAAAAGCACTTGTTATTTACACTCTAAAAAATTTTTATTTAGGGACGCCTGGGTGTCTCAGTAGGGTAAGTGTCTGCCTTTGGCTCAGGTCATGATCGGGGTCCTGGGATCGAGCCCCAGGTCAGGCTCTGTGTTCAGTGGGGAGTCTGCTTCTCCCTCTCCCTCTGTGCCTGCTCTCTCGCTCTCTCGCTCTCTCTCTCTCAAATGAGTAAACCCAATACCTGAAGGAGAAGAACCTGTAGAAGGGAGGCTGAGGCTGGATCACAAGGTGGGTGTGTGCTGTGTAAGGAGAGTGGATTTTATTCTAGGGCAAAGAGGGGGCCACTGGGGGAGTGAAAGAACTGGAGCTCTGCTCCCAGAAGGTTCCTCTGGCAGTCTAGTGCAAGGTGTACTGGAAAAGAGATGCAAAAGGTGGGAATTCTGATTAATCTCAGCCCAGCTCCTATCCTAACTCAAACACCAGAGGTAAGTACACCAGCTGCGGGCTACTGCATGGTCCGAGTGGAGACTGACCAGGGTCTCAATCAGTGCACAGGCCCTGGCAACACGTGGGCAGCAGAAACAAGGCAAGCACAGGAACGTCGTGTGAAATTACTCAGAGTATGAGCCTGGGCACACTGGAACACTATTTGACACATGGAGCATAAGAAGGGGAGATGAAGGTCATACACAACTGGTACATGGGGAGAAGGTGACTGCTTACCGAGGGCATGACACAATGCTGAGATCCTTCAAGAAGCCCCTCAGAGGCACCAGACGAGACAATGAGGTCTCAGGGCTGGCGGGTGACAGTGAGGGACGGAGCGGGCCGTGATGAGGAGGTCTGGCAGCCACAGTGGGATAAAGTGTGGCCACAGCAATGGACCCAGTGGGCTGCAGTTTGAGCCCTTGTCACAGACACCTTGCTAAGGTTACTGCCACTCCCAGAGAGAGGGGGACTGAGAAGGGGTCCCACATGTGGGTGCAGTGGAGGACAAAGGTACCTGGGAAGGAGAAGAGGAGAGGTTGACAGTGAGAACTGAGGGGCCTAAGAAGTATGTGTGGAGGGGGCCGGCTGCGGAAGGCCTGCCCATGGGAAACCATGTGTACAAATACCGCAATCTCTGCCCCTTCTCACCGACCCTCACCTTCCAGGTAACCGCACAGCCACCGAGGCTTGGGCCAGGGGGCTGTCCAGCCTCGGGTGTAAGCATTTGGGATTTTATTCCAAGTACAACGGGAAAACCGCTGAAGAGCGGAAGCAAGGGGACTTAATCGCTGTAACTGTGTGAAGACTAGATTAGGGGTTGGCGAGGGTGGGAACAAGATAGTCAATTAAAAACCTACTGTGGCTCTCGGGGTGGGGGGCGGTGTCTTGGATCCATGTGGCGGCGACCCAGGTGGAGAGAAGCAGCTTTGCCAGGGAACCAGCTGTGAGGACAGAAGGGTCAGGGGTAGTTCCTGGGGCTTGACACTGAGGTACCACGTTTGCACTCTCTACTGAGACAGAGTAAAACACAGCCGAGTTCTGTGTGTGTAAGTCAAGTCTGAGATGCCTGTTAGACAGCCAAGGGGAGATGACAAGCAGCTGGCT
>NW_023251285.1:0-727 GCF_002007445.2 Ailuropoda melanoleuca
GCGCACAGATATCGGAAGCTAAACAGAAGGGGGACGGAGCCGCCGTGTCAGGGCGCCGGGAAGCGGTAGCCACCTGCAAGGGGAGCGGACAGACCGCAGACCTGCACGCTTGAGACAGCAGGCCGAGAAGGGAGCTCCGGGAGCGCACGCGGGACGGTGGCGGTTGGCGGGCCACCTGCACGGGGGAGCAGGAGGACTCTCCGACGGCACCCGCGAGACAGCAGACTTAGAACGCGATCTCCAGGAGCGCGCGCACAGGGCGGCTGGCGGGCCACCTGCACAGGGGAGCGGGCGGACCGCGGACCCACACTCTGGAAACGGCAGACTGAGTCCCTGAGCCGGGAGCGTGCACCACCAAGCATCTCACGGAGCTCCGGAGCTCCGGTGTACTCACTGGATCGAGGCTGAGACCGGGAGCTCTGGGAGCGTCCGCGGGGCGGCTGGCGGCTGGAGGGCCACCTGCACGGGGGAGCAGGCGGACTCGCGGTCAGCACCCGTGAGACACCAGACTGAGACGGGGAGCTCCGGGAGCCCGCGCGGGGCGGCTGGCGGCGGGCGGGGTTGGAAACACAAAGGACAGAGACGTGCCGGCCCTGGAAGTGAGGNGCCCTGGAAGTGAGGGCTGGGACGCCGGGTGTGGGGCGCACAGCCCGGAGTGCTGCAGGGTTGAGCAGCACCAACAGAAACAGAGTTAAAGTGGCCAGAACATCAGTGGAGAACGATCTGC
>NW_023251286.1:0-527 GCF_002007445.2 Ailuropoda melanoleuca
CTTCTCATTGGTAATAATGCAGAGCGTCCAGGAAAACACCTCCTGCGAACAGCAGCCTTTTCACTGGGGACACCAATTCCACATAGGGTGTAGGGGCCTGGGGAGGATCCAGCCCTTAGAACCAAAAAACAAAGTGTGAGGGGAAAGCCCTTGAAGTCACGATGGCCTTATGGATGGTGCAAAAGGAATCAAGGTGCTTTGGTACCGTGAGTGAATCACGACGAACACAGCACTGAGAAAGACAATTCGGCCAAAACCCGCTTCCAACGAAATGCTTGCTCCCTGCGGAAATCCAGTCAAAACTGCTGGCGGCAATGGAACGAAAAGGCCCNTAAAAGGCCCAAAACACGTCCGTCAGAAACCACACCGTAGAGGGACCGTCTTAGCACTATCATCACCCTTCATGAATAGGGAACCAATGGGGAAAGTGGTCGCGGAAGCCTGACGAGAGTGCCGCATAGTGTTCTCTGAGACACCACAGAGTCCAGGGAAATATCAACGATCATCATCTCTCGTGAGTAAGGGAG
>NW_023251287.1:0-978 GCF_002007445.2 Ailuropoda melanoleuca
GGGCCGCGGGGGCCTCGGACGGCCTCCAGAAGCAGCGCGCGCCAGCAGGTGCGCTCCGTGCAGCGCCCTGGCCCGGACCGCGGTTACGCCTGCGGCTCGGGCAGCCGCCGTGCTCCCAGAGCCCTGGGCTGGGGCTGCGTCGGGGCTTCTGGACTGAGACGTGGGCAGAGTCACGGCACGATGACAAGATAAACCGGGGCGCATAGCACTTTGCCCTCTGCACGGCGGCCGCGTGCCGTGTCCGGGGGTCGTAGGCCGGGCTCCGCGCNGCCCTCTGCACGGCGGCCGCGTGCCGGGTCCGGGGGTCGTAGGCCGGGCTCCGCGCTCCGCCAGCCTCGCTTTCGCCCCCTCCAGCAAGCGGTTCGGCGGCGAGGGTCGCTGCGCTGCCGTCCAGGGACTTCTGCGCCAGGAGGCCGGCATGCTGGGCCCACCGAGCGGCCGCACGGGGAGGCGCGGGAGGCTACTTTCTCCACGCGAAGAAATGGTGAGGAAACTGATCTTTGCCAGAAGATTCCGGAAGGACACACAATTGCCATCGACTTTGAGCTCATGCTCGCTCAGGTCCCCAGGCTCCAGCGACTTGGCAAAGGTCTCACTGCGACCAAGGGTGAGGTACAGTGAACTGCAGCTTGAAGTCCGGCTTCCCATGGGCCCACCCTTCATCATTCTTGGCTCAAGGGGCCCCTTGGGCTTCTGCGCCATGACTACAGTTCCCTCATATTTGTAAAATGTATAATCTGTTACCAAGTAAACCACTGGTCTAAAACTATTAAACATGTTTAGATCTCCACAATAATTAAAAAAGTATGAATCAAATATTTTTGAATTAAAAACAGAACTGTGAAAAACATTTTTCCTTACTACATACGGCGTTTAGGTATGACTTTTTGTCTTTAGCCATAAGATGCAGTCAAGATACTATTTAATTTTCTATTCTTGATAATTGTTCCCTGATTATGTAAAACAACATTATGGGAA
>NW_023251288.1:0-2450 GCF_002007445.2 Ailuropoda melanoleuca
GAAGCATCGAACTTTACATCGGAATCCGGGGATGTACTGTATGGTGATTAACATAATATAATTAAAAAAATTTAAAAAAAATACATACATTTTCATTCTACTTTAACCCTAGTAATTCATTAGAATTAACCCGTCTTACTAAGTTTATTCAATGCTGTGTTCCCCGAAAAACACTTAGTTTTTGGGGAAGTCTCTCATGTGGGATGAATCAGAGGGAATGGCCAGCCTCGGTGCTGGGCTGACAATGAGATCCCTTCCATGACAACTTTGTGGCCTCAACAATACACTTTTACAATGTTTTGCTTTCTTGTCTACATAGCTCCTTTGAGTAACCATGTTTAAACACTGATGACACTGCTGGCCAATTTATTTATTCAAAAGCCCATATTCTAAATTCATCAAAGAACATAAAAATACGGAACCTAGTAATCTGTGCTTATTGCATTAGTGATGAAAACTTAGCAGGTAGACTGATGTCTGCTCCATGTATAACTCCAGCTTTAGAGACAACAGAGTCATACCTTAGTGACAAAGAGAAAGGCAGGAGGAAAGTGAAAGCCTTTAGCTTCTGTATTTTATTTCTCACTGAGGTGAAACAAAGAGGTCAGAAGAGCTTTAGCAGTGTTACTTATATCAGTAGATGAACTATTTAAACAAAATAGTCCTTAACTATATTTGTCTATTTCTTAAGATTTGGCATCATTTCAAAGTTCAGTTCGTAAGATCATTCCATTCTGAACTGTCCATTTAAACTTGTTTTTAATGAGAGATGACCTCCCAGATCTCCCATACCATCTCCTAGGACGTGACTGCAGTCCAAGTTGAGATACTCACCTCAGTGAGAACTACTAGTATAGTTCATCAATCTTGTTAATGAGCTGACTATTGGCCTCTCTCTAGTGTGACATCCGGCACCCTTGATCTTTTACAGAAAGGAATTAGTGCTGACATTCAGTGGGAAGCTCCAAATGGGCTTAATTGGAAATTTTCAGGATAAGATAGAATGTTCAAATTCTAGCTTAATGATGATGCTGGGACTGCAAACATACCAGATTTGAATTCAGTTAAGGTAATTACGTGGGCAAAAATGAAAGTGCAATTAGGCTATTCCAGCCTCTACTAAGTGCAATTATTGAGAACACTAACCTGGAGAAAATAGGTTCATTCTTTAAATTTGTTTTTTAAGTTTTAGTCTGCCTCACAGCTTTGCTTCTTTTATTCTCACTCAGTGGGGGACTCAAAGAGGGAGAGGGGGAAGGACTACCCAAGACACTTCCCAAATAAGAGTTTCAACTATTCTTCCTTTTATAAGGAACATGCTGTTAAAAAGTTCTAAAAATGCTTAACAAAAGAAGATAGCTTTCTTAAGTATTCTGTCTATTGTAAACAATGAAGTAAAAAAAATATGAGAGAATTGTATTTTTTGTGTACTAGTTGTTGAATTGAAGGAAAGTTCAGGATGTAGAAAAGAAAACAAATGAATTAATCACAAAAGTTGTCGATTTCTGCCAGTTAGTTATTTCCAAGTTAATTGTTAATAAATCAACAATTTTGTCATAAAAAATTCTTTCTAATTATTAAACCATCCCCAGTATCTGGACCACAAGATGGTTACTCTGATCACTTTGATTCTTAGAATGCCTGAATGAGGCCGAGTGTATGACAAGACCTGGATGGTGACAAAGACTGTAAAAATTAAAAATATACCTGGTGATTTTAGTTGTCTTGAAATACAAAATAATATCCATTTCTGAAATGTCAATTTGACAGACTTGTTAATTTAAGAAAATAAAAATATACATTGGCAAGGAANGTATACATTGGCAAGGAACATTGAATTTGTCTAAAATTTGGTGATTGTGGGGTCTTTCATGGCAAAGGATCGATGCATGAAGAGGATTGTTTCTCATCTAGTTCTCCAGGTATCTAGCTGTGTCTTCTCAGGTTCTTTTGGTTGTACCACTTCAACCTATTATAAACATATTATATCATGAACTGTCTCAATGGGAGTCCTTTTAACACAACAATTCCAAGGACCTTTCCTAAAATAATATACACATTTTATAAGATAATATATAAATATACATTTTATTATATGTTATTATACATTAATTATATATTATATTTATTATATAAACATAATATATTTAATATATATTTTTATATGTGCATAGTGGATATATAATGTATATATGTATGTATATGTGCTTGTATATATTTTTCCTTTGATTATTAAATTTTGAAATAAATTTATCTTACTTTTTTCCAGTAAATAAATTTGTCAAAATATAAGTAAGGCTGGGAAGCTAAATTATTACTTCTAGATCACATTCAGGAACTTTTNCTTTGGTTGTACCACTTCAACCTATTATAAACATATTATATCATGGCCTGTCTCACTGGGAGTCCTTTCAACACAATTCCAAGGACCTTTCCTAAAATAATATACA
>NW_023251289.1:0-3311 GCF_002007445.2 Ailuropoda melanoleuca
GGACCGTTGTGTTTTCATTCTCGTTGGTCTCCATAAATTGTTTAAATTGATTTTTGATTTCCCGGTTTATCGAGTCATTCCTGAGAAGGATGTTTCTTAGTCTCCAAGTGTTTGAGTTTCTTCCAAATTTTTCCTTGTGGTTGAGTTCCAATTTCAGAGCGATGTGGTCTGAGAATATGCAGGTNATTCTTTTGAGTGAGGCTTGGATGGCTATGTATTTCCCCCTTAGGACTGCCTTTGCAGTATCCCATAGGTTTTGGACCGTTGTGTTTTCATTCTCGTTGGTCTCCATAAATTGTTTAAATTGATTTTTGATTTCCCGGTTTATCGAGTCATTCCTGAGAAGGATGTTTCTTAGTCTCCAAGTGTTTGAGTTTCTTCCAAATTTTTCCTTGTGGTTGAGTTCCAATTTCAGAGCGATGTGGTCTGAGAATATGCAGGTAAAAATTTTAGTCTTTTGGTATCTGTTGAGACCTGTTTTGTGACCCAGAACATGGTCTATTCTTGAGAATGTTCCATGGGCATTAGAATAGAATGAGTATTCTTTTGTTCTGGGGTGTAATGTTCTATATATATCTATGAGGTCCAACTCGTCTAGTATGGCATTCAAAGCTCTTGGTTCTTTGCTGATTTCTTGCTTAGGTGATCTGTGTATTGCTGATAGTGGAGTGTTGAGGTCCCCTACTATTAGTGTATTTTAATCTATGTCTTTTTATTGTGGTTAAGAGTTGGCTTGTGTATCTTGCTGCTCCCCCTTTGGGGGCATATATATTTACAATTGTCATATCCACTTGTTGAATACTTCTTTAAGAATAATATAGTGCCCTTCTGTGTCTCTAACTACTGTCTTTAGTTTAAAATCCAATCTGTCTGATATGAGAATTGCTACCCCAGCTTTCTTTTGAGGTCCATTGGCATGAAAGATGGTATTCCGGGGGAGGAGGTTAAGATGGCGGAGGAGTAGGGGACCCCTTTTTCAGCCGGTCCCCTGAGTTGAGCTGGATAGGTACCAGACCAGCAGGAACATCCACGGAATCAGCCTGAGACGCAGAAGATACATCTGGATCTCTACAAATGAACATCTCCAGCGCTGAGTATCGAGGTACGAAGCAGGGAGCCGTGAAACCGCGCACAGGTATCGGAAGCTAAACAGAAGGGGGAGGGAGCCGCCGTGTCAGGGCGCCGGGAAGCGGTAGCCACCTACATGGGGGAGCGGACAGACCGCGGACCTGCACGCTTGAGACAGCAGACTGAGAAGGGAGCTCCGGGAGTGCACGCGGGACAGCTGGCGGTTGGCGGGCCACCTGCACGGGGGAGCAGGCAGACTCGCGGACGGCACCCACCAGACAGCCGACTTAGAACGCGAGCTCCAGGAGCGCGCGCGCGCAGGGCGGCTGACGGGCCACCTGCACCGGGGAGCGGGCGGACCGCGGACCGCACTCTGGAAACAGCAGACTGAGTCCGTGAGCCAGGAGCGTGCACCACCAAGCATCTCACGGAGCTCCGGAGCTCCGGTGTGCTCACTGGATCGAAGCTGAGACCGGGAGCTCCGGGAGTGTGCGCGGGACGGCTGGCGGCTGGCGGCTGGAGGGCCACCTGCACAGGGGAGCAGGCGAACTCGCGGTCAGCACCCGCGAGACACCAGACTGAGACGGGGAGCTCCGGGAGCCCGCGCGGGGCGGCTGGTGACTGGCGGCTGGTGGGGTTGGAAACACAAAGGACAGGGCCACGCCGGCCCTGGAAGTGAGGGCTGGGATGCCGGGTGTGGGACGCACAGCCCGGGATGCTGCAGGGTTGAGCAGCACCAACAGAAACAGAGTTAAAGTGGCCAGAACATCAGTGGAGAACGATCCGTGATCCCTCTGTTCTGAGACAGAGGCTGAATTTCAGCCGCTGCTGCTCTGATTCTCAGAAGAGGCATAGCAAACCGCCAGGGAAAGCCGCCAGAGAACAAAAGCCCGGGAATACCGGCTGAGAGGGTGCCCATCCCCATCCCCCCTCGCAGGAGACACGGAGACTCTACCCAAACAGGGTTTTCTGAGTACCGGCAGGCAGGCCCCTCCCCCAGAAGGCAGGCTGAAAAATCAAGAAGCCCACAACCCGGAGCGCCTGAGTGGCGCAGTCACCAAGCACCTGTCTTCGGATTAGGGTGTGATTACAACGTTCCGGAAAGGAGTCTCCTCATCGGGGAAGCTGCCGGGAGCCTGCTTCTTCCTCTCCCACTCCTCTGCTTGGGTTCCCTTTCTTGCTGACTGTCTGTCTCTCTCTCAAATAAATAAATAAACTCTTTAAGGAAGAAGCCCACATCCCTAAGATCTCTATAAAACAAGGGCGCACGGCCTGGGTCCCAGTCAACACTTGGGCTCTGGACAACCCTGCAATCTCTCTTCATCAGAATGACGAGAAGGAGAAGTCCCCCCCAGCAAAGAAAAGATAATGAGTCTGTGGCCTCTGCCACAGAATTGGCCTCGGCCACAGAATTAATACATATGGATGTATCCCAATTATCAGAAATGGAATTCAGAGCAACAATGGTCAAGATGATGAGTAAACTTGAAAAAAGCATCAGAGAAAGCGTTGCTGAGAATATAGAATCCCTAAGGGCAGAAATGAGAGCGAATCTGACAGAAATTAAAAATTCTATGAGCCAAATGCAGTCAAAACTAGAGGCTCTGACGGCCAGGGTCACAGAGGCAGAGGAATGCATTAGCGAATTGGAGGATGGGTTAATAGAAGAAAAAACGAAAATAGAAGCTGGTCTTAAAAAAATCCACGCCCACGAATGTAGATTACGGGAGATTACTGACTCTATGAAACGATCCAATGTCAGAATCATCGGCATCCCTGAAGGGGTGGAGAAAAACAGAGGTCTAGAAGAGATATTTGAACAAATTGTAGCTGAAAACTTCCCTAATCTAGCAAGGGAAACAAGCATTCGTGTCCAAGAGGCAGAGAGGACCCCATCCAAGCTCAACCAGGACAAACCTACGCCACGGCATGTCATAGTGCAATTCGCAAATATTAGATCCAAGGATACAGTATTGAAAGCGGCCAGGGCAAAGAAATTTCTCACGTACCAAGGCAAAGGTATCAGGATTACGTCAGACCTGTCTACAGAGACCTGGAATGAGAGAAAGGCTTGGGGGGGCATTTTTAAAGCTCTTTCAGAGAAAAACATGCAGCCAAGGATCCTTTATCCAGCAAAGCTGTCATTCAGAATTGANTGAATGTAGATTACGAGAGATTACTGACTCTATGAAACGATCCAATGTCAGAATAATCGGCATCCCTGAGGGGGTGGAGAAAAACAG
>NW_023251290.1:0-1314 GCF_002007445.2 Ailuropoda melanoleuca
CTGTTTTTCTCCACCCCCTCGGGGATGCTGATGATTCTGACATTGGAACGTTTCATTGAGTCAGTAATCTCTCGTAACCTACATTCATGAGCATGGATTTTTTTTAAGTCCAGATTCTATTTTAGCTTTCTCTTCTACTAACCGATCCTCCAATTCGCTGATACGTTCTTTTGCCTCATTCACCCTGGCCGTCAGAGCCTCTACTTTTGACTGCATTTGGCTCATAGAATTTTAAATTTCTGCCAGATTAGCTCTCATTTCTGCCCTTAGAGATTCTATATTCTCATTAACATTTTCGTTAATACTTTTTTCAANTCTTTTTTCAAGTCTACACATCATCATGACCATTGTTTCTCTGAATTCCATTTCTGATAATTCGGTTATATCCATATCCATTAGTTCTGGGGCAGAGGCCACAGACTCATTGTCTTTTCCTTGCTGGGGGGGATTTCTCCTTCTCGTCATTCTGATGTGGAGAGGTTGTGGGGTTGTTCAGAGCCCAAATTATTGACCCGGACCCAGGCAGTGTGCACTTGTTTTATAGGGACCTTAGGGATGTGGGCTTCTTGATTTTTCAGCCTGCCTTCTGGGGGAGGGGCCTGCCNGGGCCTGCCGCGCCGATACTCAGGCAACCCTGTTTGGGCAGAGTCTCCGTGTCCCCTGCAAGGCGTGATTGGGGTGGGCACACTGTGAGCCAGTATTTACAGGCTTTTGTTCTCTGGCAGCTTTCCCTGGCAGTCTGCTGTGCCTCTTCTGAGAGTCAGAGCAGCAGTAGCCAAATCTCAGCCTCTGTCTCAGAACAGAGGGATCGCGGACCATTCTGTACTGATGTTCTGGCCACTTTAACTCTGTTTCTGTTGGTGCTGCTCAACCCTGCAGTGTCCCGGGATGTGTGCCCCTCACCCGGTGTCCCTGCCTTCACTTCCAGGGCTGGCACTTCTCTGTCCTTTGTGTTTCTAACACCGCCAGCCACCAGCTGCCAGCCGCCCCCACGCATTTCAGAGCTCCTGGTCTCAGTCTGGTTCCAGTGAGTGCACCGGAGCTGCGTTTCAGTCTGGTCGTGTGAGTCCCCAGCTCATGGTCTCAGTCTGCTCTCTCATGGGTGCAGGTCCGAAAGCCCTCCTGCTCCCCCGTGCAGGTGGCTACCACTTTCTGGTGCACGAACACAGCAGCTCCCTCCCCCTTCTGTTTATCTTCCCATATCTGTGCGTGGTTTCATGGCTCCCTGCTTCGTACCTCAATACTCAGCGCTGGAGATGTTCATTTGTAGAGATCCAGATGTATCTTCCTGCGTCTCAGGCTGATTCCGTGGAT
>NW_023251290.1:1336-1551 GCF_002007445.2 Ailuropoda melanoleuca
CCTATCCAACTCGACTCAGAGGACCGGCTGAAAAAGTGGTCCCCTACTCCTCCACCATCTTAACTCCTCTCTGGATAAAGCTTATTTAATTAGTGGAACGTAAGCATATATCATGTTATTCTTCAGAAAAGCAATAACTTTCCAGAGTTCTCCACCTTCTAGGAGACCACAAACAGATATTTTTTTGTGTGTGAACCATTTATCACGACTCTCTA
>NW_023251291.1:0-1293 GCF_002007445.2 Ailuropoda melanoleuca
GGGAAACGCAAATTAAAACCACAATGAGATGTCACTACGCATCTGTTAGAATGGCTGAAATTTTTTTCAAGTGATCATACTGAGTGTCAGTGAAGATATGGAGCAACTAGAACTCTCGGACACCGTTGGCAGGAAGGTAATGTGGTACAACCACTTTGGAAAGCCTACTGCATAACCCAGCCATTCCACTTCTACGCATTTACTCAAAAGAAATGAAAGCATATGTCCAAACAAAGACTTGTATGCAAATATTCAAAGCAGCTTTATTTGCAATATCTCAAATGAGAAACAACCCAATGTCCATCAGTGGGTAAATGGATAAACGAAGTGTGGCACATAAAACAATGGGATACTACTTGGCAATAAAAAGTAAAGAGCTGGTGGCCAACTTCTGGATGGTGATGAAAGGAGCCCTGCAGACCCTCTTCCCAGTGGGACAACCATAACTGTTAGAAATTATATATATATATATAATCTCTCTCTCTATATATATATAATCTCTAAAAATTGTCCTAAGAGCATACAGCAAATGAAGGAATGTTCATCCAGGAAAATCTACTAAATCTTGGTAGAAACAGTAAGAGTTTGCAGCATTTGAGCCATGATTCACTCTCCCTGACCCACCATATCAACTTGATGGAGGCTCTGCTGTAGGCAGGTGAAGCTAACAACACTGGGTTCCTTCCCCTTCCAGCTCCCAGCAGAAGACTCTGTTATCTTCCCGGACAGGAAGGCTGCCAGCGTTTCTCATCCTCTCAGCTCTGTGCTGCTGGGACAATTGGTGCTGAATGCAAAAGAATGCAGCTGAATGCTTCCTTTATACCACGTAACAAAAGTGAATTCAAAATAGATTAAATACTGCGATGTAAGAGCTAAAAGCATAAACCTTCTGGAAGAAAACATAGGAGTAATCTTTCGGACCTTGGATTTGGCAACAGCTTCTTAGATAGGACACCAAAAGCCCAATCAACAACAAAAATATACAAACCGAACTTCATCAAAATGAAACACGTTAGTGCTTCCAGGAATACCATCAAGAACGTGAAAAGACAACCCACAGAGGAGGGGGAAGTACTGGCAAATCATATATGAGATCAGGGACTTGGAACTAATATATATATATATGTTTTATATATATTATATATAATATATATGTTATATATATTATATAAAAATAAATAAATAAAAAATNGTTTTATATATATTATATATAATATATATGTTATATATAATATATATGTTATATATATTATATAAAAATAAATAAATAAAAAATAAAGATGGGCATTTTAC
>NW_023251292.1:0-163 GCF_002007445.2 Ailuropoda melanoleuca
TTTTTCAGCCTGCCTTCTGGGGGAGGGGCCTGCCTGCCGGTACTCAGAAAACCCTGTTTCGGTAGAGTCTCTGTGTCCCTTGTGAGGGGGCATGGGGATGGGCACCCTGTGAGCCGGTATTTCCGGGCTTTTGTTCTCTGGTGGCTTTCCCTGGCGGTTTGCT
>NW_023251292.1:342-15591 GCF_002007445.2 Ailuropoda melanoleuca
GTCCCAGCCCTCACTTCCAGGGCCGGCGCGTCTCTGTCCTTTTTGTTTCCAACCCCGCCAGCCACCAGCCGCCAGCTGCCCCGCGCGGGCTCCCGGAGCTCCCCGTCTCAGTCTGGTGTCTCACGGGTGCTGACCGCGAGTCCGCCTTCTCCCCCGTGCAGGTGGCCCTCCAGCCGCCAGCCGCCCCGCGGTCGCTCTCGGAGCTCCCGGTCTCAGCCTCGATCCAGTGAGCACACCGGAGCTCCGGCGTGAGATGCTTGGTGGTGCACGCTCCCGGCTCACAGACTCAGTCTGCCGTTTCCAGAGTGTGGGTCCGCGGTCCGCCCGTTCCCCGGTGCAGGTGGCCCGCCAGCCGCCCTGTGAGTGCGCTCCTGGAGCTCGCGTTCTAAGTCTGCTGTCTCGCGGGTGCCGTCCGCGTGTCCGCCTGTTCCCCCGTGCAGGTGGCCCACCAACCACCAGCCGTCCCGCGTGCGCTCCCGGAGCTCCCTTCTCAGCCTGCTGTCTCAAGCGTGCAGGTCAGCGGTCTGTCCGCTCCCCCTTGTAGGTGGCTACCGCTTCCCGGCGCTCTGACACGGTGGCTCTCTCCCCCTTCTATTTAGCTTCCGATATCTGTTCGCGGTTTCACTGCTCCCTGCTTCGTACCTCGATACTCAGCGCTGGAGATGTTCATTTGTAGAGATCCAGATGTATCTTCCTGCGTCTCAGGCTGATTCCGTGGATATTCCTGCTGGTCTGGTACCTATCCAGCTCAACTCAGTGGACCGGCTGAAAAAGGGGTCCCCTACTCCTCCGCCGTCTTAACCTCCCCCCTGATGGCTAAAGATTTTGAACATTTTTTCATGTGTCTGTTAGCCATTTGTATGTCTTCTTTGGAAAACTGTCTGTTCATGTCTTCTGCCCAATTTATGATTTGTTTATTTGTTTCTCTCGTATTGAGTTTGAGAAGTTCTTTGTAGATATTGGATGCCAGTCCTTTATCTGTGGTGTCCTTTGCAAATATATTCTCCCATTCCGTGGGCTGTCTCTTAGGTTTTTTGACTGTTTCCTTGGCTGTGCAGAAGCTCTTTATCCTGATGAAGTCCCATAAGTTCATTTTATCTTTTGTTTCTCTAGCCTTTAGAGATGTGTCATGAAAAAGTTTGCTCTGGCCGATGTCGTAGAGGTTGTTGCCTATGTTCTCCTCTAGAATTTGATGGATCCCTGTCTCATATCAAGGTCTTTATCCATTTGGAGTGTATTCTTGTGTATGGTGTGAAAGAGTGGTCAAGTTTCATTCTCTTGCATATAGCTGTCCAGTTTTTCCAGCACCATTTATTGAAAGGATTGTCTTTTTTCCACCAGAAGTTTTTTCCTGCTTTATCAAAGATTCGTTGCCCAAAGAGCCGAGGGTCCATTTCTGAGTTCTCTATTCTGTTCCTTCGGTCCTTGTGTCTGTTTTTGTGCCAGAACCATGCTGTTTGTGATCACAGCTTTGTAGTAAAGCTCGAAATCCGGCATTGTGATGCCTCCAGCTTTGTTTTTCCTTTTCAACAGTCCCTTGGCAATTCAGGGCCTTTTCTGGTTCCATAAAAATTTAAGGATAATTTTTTCCAGTTCTTTGAAAAATGTCCTTGGTATTTTGATCGGGATAGCATTGAAAGTGTAGATTGCTCTCGGTAACATTGACATTTTAACTATGTTAATTCTTCTGATCCATGAGCATGGAATATTTTCCACCTTTCTGTGTCTTCCTCAATGTCTTTCAAGAGTGATTTATAGTTTCTAGAATATAAATCCGTTACGTCTCTGGTTAAGTTAATTCCAAGGTAACGTATGGTTTTTGGTGCTATTGTAAATGGGATGGATTCCCAAAATCTCTTTCTTCAGTCTCATTATTCGTGTATAGAAATGAGACTGATTTCTGAGCATTGATTTTGGATCCTGCCCCATTACTGAATTGCTCTATAACTTATAATAATTTGGGATTGGATTCCTTTGGGTTTTCCATATAGAGTATCATGTCATCTGCGAAGAGAGACAGTTTGACTTCTTCTTTGCCGATTTGGATACCTTTGATCCCTTTTTGTCTTCTGATTGCTGTTGCAAGGACTTCTAGTACTATGTTGAATAATAGTGGCGAGAGTGGGCATCCTTGTCGTGTTCCTGATCTTAAGGGAAAGGCTTCCAGCTTTTCCCCATTGAGAATAATGCTTGCAGTAGGCTTTTCATAGATGGCTTTTATGAGATTGAGAAATGTACCCTCTATTCCTACACTCTGAAGGGTTTTAATCAGGAANTCAGGAAAGGATGCTGTATTTTGTGAAATGCTTTTTCTGCATCTATTGAGAGACTCATACAATTTGTGAATTTTTGTTTCTCAATAAAATCTAAGACATTGATAGGTTTGTGAATGTTGTACCACCCCTGTATCACCGGTATGAATCCCACTTGGTCATGATGGATAATCCTTTTAATGTACTGTTGGATTCTATTAGCAAGGATCTTGTTGAGGATTTTGGCATCCATATTCATTAGAGAAATCGGTCTGTAATTCTCCTTTTTGAGGGGGTCTTTGCCTGGTTTGGGGATCAAGGTAATATTAGCCTCATAGAATGAGTTTGGTAGCTTTCCTTCTGTTTCTATTTTNTTTGGGGATCAAGGTAATATTGGCCTCATAGAATGATTTGGTAGCTTTCCTTATATTTCTATTTTTTGAAATAGCTTTAGGAGAATAGGTATTAGTTCTTCTTTGAATGTTTGGTAGAATTCCCCAGGAAAACCGTCTGGGCCTGGAGTTTTATNAGCCTGGAGTTTTGTTTTTTGGAAGATTGTTTATCACTGACTCAATCTCTTCATAATTAATTGGCCTTTTTAAAGAATGAATTTCTTCCTGTTTCAGTTTTTTGTTGTTTATGGGTTTCAGGAAGGCCTCCGTCTCTTCCAGATTGCTCAATATATTGGCATATAGCTGTTGATAACAGTTTCTAATAATCCTTCCAATTTCATTGGTGTTGGTTGTGACCTCTCCTTTTTCATTCCTAATTTTATTAATTTGGGTCCTTTCTCTATTCTTTTGGATAAGTCTTGCCAGTGGTCTGTCAATTTTATNTCTCTTTGTTTTTGGACAAGTTTTGCCAGTGGTCTCTCAATTTTATTATTTCTCTCAAGTAACAAGTTTCTAGTCCTGTTTATATGCTGTACTGTACTTCTGGTTTCTAATTCATTCATTTCTGCTCTAATTTGGTCAACTGGTTCCTCTTGAGAAGATTAGGCCTGTCCCTCTGTTGCTGTTCCAGCTTCTTGAGGTGAGAATATAAAAACTGAATTTTAGATTTTTCTATTCTTTTGAGTGAGGCTTGGATGGCTATGTATTTCCCCCTTAGGACTGCCTTTGCAGTATCCCATAGGTTTTGGACCGTTGTGTATTCATTCTCGTTGGTCTCCATAAATTGTTTAATTTGTTTTTTGATTTCCTGGTTTATCGAGTCATTCTTGAGCAGGATGGTTCTTAGCCTCCAAGTGTTTGAGTTTCTTCCAGGTTTTTCCTTGTGGTTGAGTTCCAATTTCAGAGCGTTGTGGTCTGAGAATATGCAGGGNGGTTTTGGACTGTCGTGTTTTCCTTCTCGTTGGTCTCCATAACTTGTTTAAATTGATTTTTGATTTCCTGGTTTATTGAGTCATTCCTGAGCAGGATGGTTCTCAGTCTCCAAGTGTTTGAGTTTCTTCAAAATTTTTCCTTGTGGTTGAGTTCCAAATTCACAGCGTTGTGGTCTGAGAATACGCACGGAATAATTTCAGTCTTTTGGTATTATTTGAGATCTGTATTTTTACCCAGAAAATGGTCTATTCTTGAGAAAGTCCATGTTCATTATAATAGAATTAGTGTTCTTTTGTTCTGGGGTGTCGTGTTCTATATATATCTATGAGGTCCAACTCGTTGAGTGTGGCATTCAAAGCTCTTGTGTCTTTGCTGATTTCTTGCTTAGGTGATCTGTCTATTGCTGATACTGGAGTGTTGAGTTCTCCTAGTATTAGTATATTTTTATCTATATGTCTCTTTATTGTGGTTAAGAGTTGGCTTCTGTATCTTGCTTCTCCCCTGTTGGGGACATATATATTTATAATTGTCATATCCACTTTTTGGATACATATTTTAAGAATAATATAGCGGCCTTCTGTGTCTCTAACTATAGTCTTTAGCTTAAAATCCAATCTATCTGATATGAGAATTGCTACCCCAGCTTTGTTTTGAAGTCCATTAGAGTGAAAGATGGTATTCCATCCCTTTACTTTCAGTCTGAATGTATCTTTAGGTTCAAAATGAGTCTCTTGTAGACTTCAAATGGATGGGTCATGTCCTTTTATCCAATCTGCAACCTTGCGGCGTTTTATGGGAGCATTTAGGCCATTTACATTGATTATTAAGATACATGATTTTAATGATGCCATGTTGCCAATAAAGTCTTTGTTTCTGTAGATTGTGACTTTCTGTTCTCTATCACTCTTGGGGCCTTTTTACTATTATAGAACTCTCCTTAATATCTCCTATAGGGCTGGTTTCATGGTTATGAAAGCGGTCAATGACTGGCGATTCTGGAAGTTCTTTATTTCTCCCTCAATTCTGAATGATAGCCTTGCTGGATAAAGGATCCTTGGCTGCATGTTTTTCTCTGAAAGAGCTTTAAAAATGCCCCCCCACCCTTTCTCTCATTCCAGGTCTGTGTAGACAGGTCTGACATAATTCTGATACCTTTGCCTTGGTACGTGAGAAATTTCTTTGCCCTGGCCGCTTTTAGTACTGTATCCTTGGATCTAATATTTGCGAATTGCACTATGACGTGACGTGGCATAGGTTTGTCATGGTTGAGCTTGGGACGGGTCCTCTCTGCCTCTTGGACATGAATGTTTGTTTCCCTGGCTAGATTACGGAAGTTTTCAGCTACAATTTGTTCAAATATCTCTCTAGACCTCTTTCTCCACCCCTTTGGGGATGCCAATGATTCTGACATTGGAACGTTTCATTGAGTCAGTAACCTCCCATAACCTACATTCCTGAGCGTTGATTTTCTTGAGTCCAGATTCTATTTTCGTTTTTTCTTCTACTAACCCATCCTCCAATTCGCTGATACGTTCTTCTGCCTCATTCACCCTGCCCATCAGAGCCTGTAGTTTTGACTGCATTTGGCTCATAGAATTTTTAATTTCTGCCAGATTCCCTCTCATTTCTGCCCTTGGAGATTCTATATTCTCATTAACATTTTCATTTTCATTAATACTTTTTTCAAGTCTATACATCATCTTGACCATTGTTACTCTGAATTCCATTTCTGAAAATTTGGTTATATCCATATCTGTTAGTTCTGTGGCAGAGGCCACAAACTCATTGTCTTTTCTTTGCTGGGGGGAATTTCTCCTTCTCTTCATTCTGCTGAGGAGAGGTTGCAGGGTTGTCTGGAGCCCAAATTATTGACTGGGACCCAGGCCATGCACACTTGTTTATAGGGATCTTAGGGATGTGGGCTTCTTGATTTTTCAGCCTGCCTTCTGGGGGAGGGGCCTGTCATGCCAATACTCAGGCAACCTCTTTGGGTAGAGTCTCCATGTCCCCTGCCAGAGGGGATGGGTATTGGCACAAGTGAGCCAGTATTTCCAGTGTTTTGTTCTCTGGCGGCTTTCCCTGGCAGTTTGCTCTGCCTCTTCTGAGAGTCAGAGCAGCAGTGGCCAAATCCCAGCCTCTGTCTCAGAACAGAGGGATCACAGAAGGTTCTCCACTGGTGTACTGGCCACTTTAACTCTGTTTCTGTTGGTGCTACTCAACCCTGCATTGACCCAGGATGTGTGCCCCATAGCCAGTGTACCAGCCCTCACTTCCAGGGCCGGTGTGTCTCTGTTGTCTCTGTTTCTAACACCGCCAGCTGCCAGCCGCCATCCACCCCCATGTGCTCCGAGAGCTACCAGTCTCAGTCTGGTTCCAGTGAGCACACCGGAGCTCCGTTTCAGTCTGGTGGCATGTGTTCCCTGGCTCACAGTCTCAGTCTGCTCTCTCGTGGGTGCCGGTCCGCGAGTCCACCAGCTCCCCAGTGTAGTTGGCTTCCGCTTCCCAGCACCCAAACGTGCTGGCTCCCTACCCCTTCCTTTTATCTTCCAATATCTGTGCGTGTCTTCACTGCTTCCCACTTCGTACCTCGATACTCATTTCTGGAGATGTTCATTTGTAGAGATCCAGATGTATCTTTCTGTGTCTCAGGCTGATTCCATGGGTTTTCAGGATGGTCTGGTAGCTATCCAGCTCAACTCAGGGGACCAGCTGAGAAAGGGGACCCCTACTCCTCCACCACCTTAACTCTTCCCCCTAGATATTGAATTCTTACTTGGATTTTTTTTTCTCTCAGTGGTTTCAATGTACTCTTTTCTGGTCTCCATGGTTTGTGGTGATAAATCTGATGTGAATCTTATTGTGCCTATGTACATGATGAGTTGTTTTTCTCTTGCAGCTTTCAAAGCCCCCTTGTCCTTGGATTCCAACAATTTGAATAAAACGGTCTCTGTACGGATCCTTTTGCATCCTGAATTTCACTGAGCTTCTTCAATGCATTGATTCATACCTTTTTTCAGCTTTCAACAATTATTTCTTTTTTAAAATTTTTTTATGGCTGTCACAGATTATTTCTTTAATATCCTATTGCACCTTTTATTCTCTTTTTCTTAAATGTTAAAATACCTATGTTGCTATGCTTGATGGTGTCCCACAGAGATCTTACACTTACTTCTCTTTTCTTTCTGTGCCTTATACCTCATAATCCTGACTTATCATTAAGCTTGTTGACTTTTCTCTCACACTTTGTTATTCCTTTTCATGCTTTGCAATTTGTCATACAATCCTCAACATTTTTTTTAAAGATTTTATTTATTTATTTGACAGAGATAGAGACAGCCAGCGAGAAGAGGGAACACAAGCAGGGGGAGTGGGAGAGGAAGAAGCAGGCTCATAGCAGAGGAGCCTGATGTGGGCCTCGACCCCATAATGCCGGGATCACGCCCTGAGCCAAAGGCAGACGCTTAACCGCTGTGCCACCCAGGCACCCCAATCCTCAACATTTTGAATATAATTGGTAACCCAGAAATCCCTACTTAGGATTTATTTCATTGATTTCTTTATTTCTATAGTTAATTAATCAATTAATATTTAGGCTATGTTATTTGTTTAGTGAGTTCTATTTTAGTAAGGTCTGTATTTTTGTCTCTGTTTTAGAGAGATGGGAGGGCAGTGACACTAGTAACTACAGTTCTTAGAACCTGTGACAGGGAGAACTCCTTAGATATTTTATTCCATTTAATTCTCACAACAAATATTTGTAATGAACATCATCATTCTCACTTTACACATGAGGAACCTAGGGTTCAGATTAGTCCCTTGCCCAAGGTCAAGGCTACATAAGATTCCCACCCAACTCTGTCTGACTTTGAGGTGAAGTGTCTGTGCTATGTTTCCTTTGTGTGAATTTCTTAGTATCAGTGAAAGTCAAGTGGGTGGGAGCTGACAGGAGAGTGGGAGGTGGTGGTAAGTGGCAGGGACAGATGAATTCTTGGTCATAGTAGAGTGTTTGACATCTTAGGGACTGGTTTGAATTTCAGTGGAATTGAGCTGTGAGATCAGAAGAATCAGTGTGATCTTGGAGGGTTGCCTCCTCATTAGGCCAAAGTCCTGGGAGGAGGTAGAAAGATTCAGAAAGGTGAGGCTCTGGAAGTAACTGGATGCCCTTTGCTTACATACAGTCTTTAGTGGATATTCTCATGTGGGCCACAACACAAGACAAAAGCCAATGTTTCCCATTCCCTTTTGGAATAGAGGGAGAACCAATTCCTCCCAGGATGACCCATAGAAACCCTCTTCAGTTTTCTTCTCTTCCTTCTCCTGAGAGAGAGTTTGTTTGTTGGTGTAGCTGAGATGAACAGAGAACTTTGCAGGAGGCTCCTTTCTCTGGGAATTTAATTGCCAGAGACTGGGGACAGAGTTGTGAAAGAAGAGGGGTCCCCAGGGATTTGTGAAAATAGAAGCAAATTTCCTTAGTCACAGCAGAGAAGGAGAACAATAGGTAGCAGGGAGGAGTGAAGGAATAAAAGCTTTTAGCCTGGCAGTGGTTCTGGCCCACAAAGGGTCTCTTCCACAGGTGAAATTCTCCCTGCTGACTCCCAGTGAATGCCTCTTCCTCTCCTTGTCCAGGTTACTCTGGATGCTCCTCTTATAGATGAAGGACATATGATCTCTCTGTATGTAATTGTTGTCCTGGAAGGGTTTTTCTTAACCATAAAGATACTGCCTGGGTTTTAACATGAGGTTGACTCTTCTTGGATTTTTGTGTGTTCTTCCATTCAGAATCCATTTTCTTCCCATTTTAAATAATCTTTTTTTTTGTAATTTGTTTATTTAAGAGAGAGAGAGAGAGAGAGGGAGAGAGAGAGATAGCACAAGCAAGGGAAGCACAGACGGAGAGGGAGAAGCAGGCTCCCCACTGAGCAGGAAGCCTGATGCGAGGTTCAATTCCAGGACCCCAGGATCATTGCCTGAACTGAAGGCAGATGCTTAACTGACTGAGCCAGCCAGGTCCCCCCCACCCCCGACCCAATCTTAATGCATTTCTTCAAAATCTCTCCACAGTCCTCATGGAAGGCATCAGGTATTTCTTACCTGTAAAAGGGGAGTGCCCCAAGTACCTCAGTCAATTCCCATTTTCAAAGGATAGGAATGATTGTGTGGAGTTCTGACCACACGTCTTTTTTTTTTTTTAAATTTTGGAAACTTTGCTTCTCTAAGAGAATGTCCCTTTTCCATTTCAGTCCCATTTCCTCTTAAGGAGATAGAGGTTCACTGGCTTCCCTGCACTGAAAGAGACTCATTGCAGACTCAAAGGACTGATTAAAGCAGCCATCTCTTGGTGATGAAGTCTGTTTTCCAAGGACATAGGGCTCCAGACTCCTGATCTGCCCCCCTCACTTTCTAGCACTTCCTGGTGTCATTGATTACATGGTTTCAGGTAAGGTTCTTCCCTCTATGTGTCTTGTATTTTCCCTCTCTGTTATCAAACACTTAAAATGTTTGTTCACCCACAACTACCTCTGCCATTCTCCTGCTTACTATTTCTCTTGAGATACAGACCTCTTGTGTGACTAGATTTTGTTTCTGGAATGTTGTATTGCCTCCTAATTGTTTATTCTGTGGGTAGAGCTAGAAATGACCTCATGGCTGTTTCATCCAACCTGTCATGTTGCTGCTTGGGGGGACCCTGACCCCAGAGAGGAAGTGAATTAAAGATATCTGTCCCTGATGACATCTGGCTGTTAGATTTTTTTAATAATAATTTTTTATTATATTATGTTAGTCACCATACAGTACATCCTTAGTATTTGATGTAGTGTTCCATGATTCATTATTTGTGCATGACACCCAGTGCCCCATGCAATACATGCCCTCCTTAATACCCATCACTGGCCTATTCCAATCCCCCACCCCCCTCCCCTCTGAAGCCCTCAGGCTGTTAGATTTTGAATAAGAAGTGTGCAATGGTCTCCTGCTGTCCCACCACATGTGCCTATATTTCTTTTTTTTTTTTTAGTGTGGCAGACAGTTTATTTTTTATTATTTATTTTTTAAATTTAAATTCAATTACATTTTTAACTAATGAGAAAAACTTTCTGTATATATATTATATATATTATTATATATATTATTGCATGTGGATATTTTCTCCTATGCTCCTTCTTTTTGAAGGACAATTAGGGCCCTGATGTTATTTTGAAAAGCATTCTTTGGTGCCTTTGCTCACTTCTCTTCCTGTTCCACAGTTTCCTTTCATTTCATAGCTGCGCCATGAATCTGACTACTCTGCTGCAGGTCTGCCAAGACAATTCCTGGTGTTCCTCTTGGGTCGTATCCTATGCAAAACCTAGGACTTAACAAGTGTGATCTGAGGGGTGGAGGATGGTCTTCTTGGTATAAAATATCTCCCAATATTGTCCATGAAAAAAATACATGTTGTAGCCACCTGGTAAGANATGTGTTGTAGCCACTGGTAGGACTTTACCAGGACAAATTAGTATCTCGGTTGGAGGAAGCTAGGAAGGGTCAGGCCATGACTGTTGCCTCTGTGCATATTGGAAACACTGGTTTCTGGTGCCTGAGGGGCCCCAGGGTAGATATGGAAGACCTTGATAGGGCAGGACTTCCAAAGAGAACCAGAGGGGTTTGCAGGCAGTGTAGTCTGCTCCACAGTCTTTCCCAACAGGATGGGAGAGTCAGATATGGTGGGCTCTCATATCCCCCAGAATCCCAGAAGTCAGAGATCTCATTGCAGCATTGGTAACAGGAGGGCTCTGCCCCTCTGCTTGGTTGCCCACTTCACTCAGGTGCTCCTGGTGTGTCTGTCCCCCATCCAACCAGTGTCGTTGCATTTCCCCTGATGCTCCCCTCTTCGCATCTGTGTTATCTCTTTCTCACCATGTTTATGTTCCTTGCCCTCTGTTGCATTGTCTTTGTTTTCTTACTTTTGGTGTCTTCCGGGGAAATAACATTTCTGACAGTCTAACATTTTTCTTCTTTATTTTTCTCTGTTTTATCACATCTCTTTATCTTGTCTCCTTTTCCTTCACATTTTCCCATTACTCCTTTCATCTCTCCCTTCCTACCTTTGTCACCTGTTAATGTTGCTCTGCTTTCTATTCCCTCACCCTTTCTTTCATGCCTCATTGCATTGCGTGTGGTCACTCTGTGAGGTTTACTGTCCTGCCCTTGGTTGGAACTCTCATCTGCTCTAAGTGCTATGACTGCAGTGCATATGGCAGGTAGTATTAGCAACAGAGATCCCTTACAACACCCCAGATTTGGGACTGAGAATAGTATACAATCAGTGTTACTTTTTCTGTAAAAGAAAGTTTAAAATATGAACTTACTACTTTTGCTTGAAAAAATCCTAGTATTTACTTGTATAAGTTTTTTAAATGTTATGCTACAAAGGAAGCTTAAAGAGAAAAGATCTTCCAGGTACATTAGTTACCTGCTCATATGACAATCTTCACTTAAATTCAAGGAATACATGAAGACTTTCTTGTCAAGGCCGGTGATGGGTATTAAGAAGGGCAAGTATTGCATGGTGCACTGGCCGTTATACGCAAGTAATGAGTCACGGAACATTACATCAAAAACTAGGGATGTACTGTATGGTGACTGACATAACATAATAAAAAATTATTATAAAAAATTCAAATATTACAGGTGAAGCTAGAGTTCTCTTTTGACCATAATCCCCACTCAATCCTAACCCTCTCTGCAGGGGAACTACTATTATCATACTCTGTGTCCTTCAGCAATGTGTATTTGTTTCTCATATTCCTAGCTGCCTACATTTAATCTGACCAAATTTATGTCAACTTTATGGGCGAAAATTTGTATCTATGTTTTCTAGTTACTAGAGAATAAAGCAGTCTTTTTTAATTAATTAATTTTTAAATTCAATTAGCCAAGGTATTATCATTAGTTTTTTAAGGATTGATTGATTGATTGATGATTGATTGATTGATTGATATATTCAGTTAGCCAGCTCCTGCTGACTAACATCATTAGTTTTTGATATAATGTTCTATGACTCATTAGCTGAATATAACACCCAGTGCTCATCATATCACATGCTCTCTTTGATTCCCATCACCCAGTTTTGTTAAATATTTATTTGTATCTTCTGTTCTGAGAATTGCTGCTAATTTTTTACCACTCTTTTTATTAATGGGTTTTTAAATATATTTTGCAAAATATATATGAAGATATATGAATCTTTTTCTGGTATGTATTGTATAATATATTGTAAATTCTTTTTATTATAATAAATGTGTTATAAATATTTTGTTTATTCTTATGTCTTATTTAATGAGATTGCTCCTACTCTGAAGTCATAAACACATTATTACTTTCTTCTGACAATGTTATAGTTTCTCTACTTAGTTTTTTACCTGCTAGGAATTTATTTTTGTGTGTGGCATGAGGTAGGAATCTAATTTTTTTTTCAAAACAGGTGAAAATTTTTTTCCAAATCATTTATTGAATAGCCTTTTTTCCCCTTAGATTTTACACTGTATTATTTAAATTGGACTGTAAATTTTCACGCACATATGTGTCTGATTCTGGACTTACTCTGTTCTGTCTGTCAATTTGCTTATTCCTTCACCATTTCTAGACTCTTTAGTTTTTGATTACTGACAAATCAGTTTTACTTTTTCTTTGAACACTGTGTTTTTAAAAATTACTTTGGCTACTTTTTCAGCAAACATCTATTAAACACATAACAAGCTGGGGATGCTGTTGGTTTTCACTTTGTTAATTTCTATGGCATATCCTACTGAGCATCTCTTCAACATTATATTTACGTGTTTATTTAGACCATGTAGGTGTTTCACAGAATACAATTCAAGAGGCACAAAGTGTATACCACAAAGACTCTTTACTATTCTAGATCTCTTCAATCTAATTTTATGTTTCTTTCCAAAAAGGCAAACTATAGATATAAATATACACACACTTCTTTTTTACACACACAAATGTAAAATGTAGTATTATAAATTACATGATATAATATATATTTTTCTTTTTCTTAAATTATGTTCACTTAGCCAACACATGGTACAGTATTAGTCTTTCATGTAGTGTTCATTGATTCATTAGTTGCATATAACACCCAGTGCTCATCACAGCATGTGCCCTTCTTGATACCAACCACCCAGCTACTCCATCCTCCCAACCCCCTCCCCTCTGAAACTCTCATACTGTTTTCTGGAGTCCATAGTCTCTCCTGGTTCATCTCCCCCTCTGATTTCCCCCCCTTCAGTTTTCCCTCCTTCTCCCAATGTCCTCCTTGCTATTGCTTACGTTCCACATATGAGTGAAACCATCTAATAATTGTCTTTCTCTGCTTGACTTATTTCACTTAGCATAATCCCTCTAGTTCCATCCATGTCAGTGCAAATGGTGGGTAATCATTCTTTCTGTTGGCTAAGTACCATTCCATTGTATAGATGGACACATCTTCTTTATCCATTCGTCTCTTGAAGGGCATCTTGGCTCCTTCCACAGTTTGGCTATTGTGGACATTGCTGCTATGAACATGAGGTGCAGGTGCACCTACGGATCACTACATCTATGGGGTAAATACCTAGAAGTGCAATTACTGGACCATAGGGTAGCTCTATATATAACTTTTTGAGAAACCTCCATACTGTTTCCCAGAGTGGCTGTACCAGCCTGTATTCCCACCAAGAGTATAAGAGGGTTCGCTTTCACCACATCCTCTCCAATATTTGTTGTTTCCTGCCTTATTAATTTTTGCCATTCTAACGAGTGTCAGGTGATTTTGATTCAAAATTCCCTGATGGTTATTGATGCTGAACATTTTTTCATGTGTCTGTTACTCATTTGTATGTCTTCTTTGGAGAAGTGTCCTTTCATGACTTCTGCCCATTTCTTGACTGGATTACATATTTTTGGGTGTTATTTATTTATTTATTTATTTTTTATTATAATAATATTTTTTATTATATTATGTTAGTCACGATACAGTACATCACCGGTATTTAAAAAATTTTTTTCATTATATTATGTTAGTCACCATAGAGTACATCCCTGGTTTCTGATGTAAAGTTCGATGATTCATTAGTTGCATATAACACCCAGTGCACCATGCAATACGCCCTCTTTACTACCCATCATCAGTCTATCCCATTCTCCCAATGCCCTCCCCTCTGAAGCCCTCAGTTTGTTTCTCTGAGCCCATAGTCTCTCATGCTTCGTACCCCCTTCTGATTACCCCCCCTTTCCCCATTCCTTTCTTCCAACAACTGATCTTCCTACTTCTTATGTTCCATAGATGAGAGAAATCATGTGATAATTGTCTTTCTCTGCTTGACTTACTTCACTTATATTATCTCCTCCAGTGCTGTCCATGTTGCAGCAAATGTTGAGAAATCGTTCTTTCTGATAGCTGAGTAATATTCCATTGTATATATGGACCACATCTTCTTTTTTTTTTCTTAATTTTATTTTATTATATTATGTTAATCACCATACAGTACATCCCCTGATTCTGATGTAAAGTTTGATGCTTCATTAGTTACGTATAACACCCAGTGCACCATGCAATACGTGCCCTCCTTACTAGCCATGACCAGTCTATCCCCTTCCACCACCCCCTCCCCTCTGAAGTCTTCAGTTTGTTCCTCATAGTCCATAGTCTCTCATGTTTCATTCCCCCTTCTGATTACCCCGCTGTCTTTATCCCTTTCTTCCCCTACCGATTCTCCTAGTTCTTATGTTCCATAGATGAGAGAAATCATATGATAATTGTCTTTCTCTGCTTGACTTATTTCACTTAGCATTATCTCTACCAGTGCCATGCATGTTGCAGCAAATGTTGAGAATTCGTTCTTTCTGATAGCTGAGTAGTATTCCATTGTATATATGGACCACAGCTTCTTAATCCAGTCATCTGTTGAAGGGCATNGCTGTCTTTATCCCTTTCTTCCCCTACCGATTCTCCTAGTTCTTATGTTCCATAGATGAGAGAAATCATATGATAATTGTCTTTCTCTGCTTGACTTATTTCACTTAGCATTATCTCCTCCAGTGCCGTCCATGTTGCAGCAAATGTTGAGAATTCGTTCTTTCTGATAGCTGAGTAATATTCCATTGTATATATGGACCACAGCTTCTTAATCCAGTCATCTGTTGAAGGGCATCTCGGCTCCTTCCATGATTTGGCTATTGTGGACAATGCAGCTATGAACATTGGGGTGCATATGGCCCTTCTCTTTACTACGTCTGTATCTTTGGGGTAAACACCCAGTAGTGCAATGGCTGGGTCATAGGGTAGTTCAATTTTTAACTTTTTAAGGGACCTCCACACTGTTTTCCAGAGTGGCTGTACCAACTTGCATTCCCACCAACAATGTAGGAGGGATCCCCTTTCTCCACATCCTCTCCAACAATTGTTGTTTCTTGCCTTGTCTATCTTTGCCATTCTAACTGGCGTAAGGTGGTATCTCAGTGTGGTTTTGATTTGAATTTCCCTGATGGCTAATGATTTTGAACATTTTTTCATGTGTCTGTTAGCCATTTGTATGTCTTCATTGGAAAAGTGTCTGTTCATNTACCAGTGCCATGCATGTTGCAGCAAATGTTGAGAATTCGTTCTTTCTGATAGCTGAGTAGTATTCCATTGTATATATGGACCA
>NW_023251293.1:0-778 GCF_002007445.2 Ailuropoda melanoleuca
AAATACTGAAAGGTAGGATACACACATCACTTTTTGAAAAACATATAAATTTTACTTTCATATTAAAGAGAGCGATGGGGAATGTTGGGAGCAGAAACCCAGAGCCTGGGGTTGACAGCAGGAAGGAGAATATGAGGGATGGCATGTAGCTCTATTTTCTGGTCATTCTCCTCCCTAGAGATGGAACATTGAGACAGGAAACTGGAGCGAGATCATTTTCAGTGTTCTCTGAAATTCTGTGTGGAGAGAGAATTCAGACCTCAAGAATCAGAGGCAGAGCCTGAAGGTCTGAGGCACAGGGGAGCAGAGAGCAGAAGAGGAGAGAGGGTGTGGGGTGTTGTCAGGGAGATTCTGTAGGATCTGGTCCAAGTGCTTGTGTAGCTGGTTCAGAGAGTAGAGTCTGTGTCTGTGACCAAGGTTAGTGTCAATATATCAGCTGTGGATACATCAGTAGAGACACAAGGTCACACTTTATGGAATAAGATGGTGAAACTGATTGTGGATAATGTTTGCTGGGCAGCTTGTATTCATTCCCACACCCTGTGGGGATGTACACTTGGGCTTTTACCTGATCCGTCAGTGTGTTCCATAGGTGCCCTATTTTCTCTTTCTTTACATTCAAACATGAATATTTTCCTTGTTCAAGGACAGATCCTTCTGTAGGTGACCCCCACTTCCACCCCAGGCATNTATGTTTCTCCAGGTATGTTTCTCACTGAAAAAAATGTTCATAGCCATTATCTGTGTGCATAGGGATTTATGTCACTTCCTCTTCTTC
>NW_023251294.1:0-166 GCF_002007445.2 Ailuropoda melanoleuca
CCCTTACTCACGAGAGATGATGATCGTTGATATTTCCCTGGACTGTGTGGTGTCTCAGAGACAACTATGGGCACTCTTGTCAGGTTTCCGCGACCACTTTCCCTCATGTTTCCCTATTCACGAAGGGTGATTATAGTGCTAAGATGGTCCCTGTACGGTGTTGTTT
>NW_023251294.1:188-370 GCF_002007445.2 Ailuropoda melanoleuca
ATTGCCACCAGCAGTTTTGACAGGATTTCCCCAGGGAGCAA
Organism: Ailuropoda melanoleuca; assembly: GCF_002007445.2. Lineage (NCBI taxonomy): Eukaryota > Metazoa > Chordata > Mammalia > Carnivora > Ursidae > Ailuropoda > Ailuropoda melanoleuca. Next base: position 230 of record NW_023251294.1, read on the forward strand.
GCATTTCGTTGGAAGCGGGTTTTGGCCGAATTGTCTTTCTCACTGCTGTGTTTGTCGTGTTTCACTCACTGTACCAAAGCACCTTGATTCTTGTTCCACCTTCCATAAGGCCGTCGTGACTACAAGGGCTTTCCCCTCACA
>NW_023251294.1:551-771 GCF_002007445.2 Ailuropoda melanoleuca
CCTTTTCATTCATGCTCCCTTACTCACGAGAGATGATGATCGTTGATATTTCCCTGCACTGTGTGTGGTTTCAGAGACCACTATGGGGCACTCTCGTCAGGGTTCCGCGACCACTTTCCCACATGTTTTCCTATTCACGAAGGGTGATGATAGTGCTAAGACAGTCCCTGTACGGTGTTGTTTCTGACGGACGTGTTTTGGGCCTTTTCGTTCCATTGAA
>NW_023251294.1:855-1213 GCF_002007445.2 Ailuropoda melanoleuca
AGTGCTGTGTTCGTCGTGTTTCACTCACGGTACCAAAGCACCTTGATTCCTGTTCCACCTTCCATAAGGCCGTCGTGACTTCAAGGGCTTTCCACTCACACTTTGTTTCTTGGTTCTAAGGGCTGGATCCTCCCCAGGCCCCTACACCCAATGTGGAATCGTGGTAGCCAGTGAAAAGGCTGCTGTTCGCTGGACTTGATTTCCTGTACGCTCTGCTTTATTACCAATCGGAAGGGCGCTGTGTCCTCGAAAATCCTGAAACTTTTCATTCATGCTCCTTTACTCATGAGAGATGATGATCGTTGATATATCCCTGGACTGTGTGGTGTCTCAGAGACCAATATGGGGCACTCTCGTC
>NW_023251294.1:1606-1774 GCF_002007445.2 Ailuropoda melanoleuca
TGCTGTTCGCTGGAGGTGTTTTCCTGGAAGTTCTGCTTTATTATCAATGAGAAGGGTGCTGAATCCTCGAAACTCCTGAACCTTTTCTTTCATGCTTCCTTACTCACGAGAGATGATGATCGTTGATATTTCCGTGGACTGTGAGGTGTCTCAGAGACCACTATGGGG
>NW_023251295.1:0-208 GCF_002007445.2 Ailuropoda melanoleuca
TAATACTTTTTTCAAGTCTAATCATCTTGACCATTGTTGTTCTGAATTCCATTTCTGATAATTTGGATACACCCAAATCTATTATTTCTGTGGCATAGGCCACAGACTCATTATCTTTTCTTTGCTGGGGGGGACTTCTCCTTCTCGTCATTCTGATGAGGAGAGATTGCGGGGTTGTCCAGAGCCCAAATTATTGACTGGGACTCAG
>NW_023251295.1:495-754 GCF_002007445.2 Ailuropoda melanoleuca
TGGGCCTGCCGTGCCGATACTCAGGAAACCCTGTTTGGGTAGAGTCTCCATGTCCCCTGCGAGGGGGGTTGGGGATGGGCACACTGTGAGCCGGTCTTTCTGGGCTTTTGTTCTCTGGCGGCTTTCCCTGGCGGTCTACTGTGCCTCTTCTGAGAGTCAGAGCAGCAGCGGCCATATCCTAGCCTCCATCACAGAACGGAGGGATTGCGGCCCGTTCTCCACTGATGTTCTGGCCACTTTAACTCTGTTTCTGTTGGTG
>NW_023251296.1:0-862 GCF_002007445.2 Ailuropoda melanoleuca
TAATATATCCTCCATAATGCTGTCAGATTGATCTGTATACCTTGTTCCTTTTTTATAATATATCCTCCATAATGCTGTCAGATTAATCTGTATACCTTGTTCCTTTTTTATAATATATCCTCCATATCCTCCTCCATTTCTTACACAAAGTTCAAAACCTTACAGGTGAATATGATTCTTTACAATTTGGCACTTGCGTTGCTCCAGCTTTAAATCTACCCAGTACTCACTCTGAATTGTAGCTGTCCTACTTGCTATGCCCTAAATGCGTCATGTATTTCTATGCTTCTAAGAGCTCTCTTTTGCCATTCCCTTTGTTTAATAAGTTCTACTGTTCTAGTCTGCCCCATTCCTTATTCATGACCAAAGACAATTGTTACCTCCTTAGTAAAACTTTGCCCACCTTTATTCTTCCTCTCCCACACTTTGAATGAACTGCTCTTTCAATCGATCGTGTACCCAGGGGTCTTTAAAGATACAACTTATTCTTTGGCACTTACTGTGTTGAGCTAGTCATTTGTGTCTATGACTATACTGTAGTATCTTTAAAAGCATGGGCCTCTTCATTTCACAAATATTGTTGACAAAAAGTGACTGCTTGTCATGCTCCAGGCAGTGTATTAGGTGCTAGGGATATGGNCATATGGCAGTGAACCAGACAAGTAAGTTCTCTGCTCTCACAGAGCTTTTGTTCTACATCGGCAGGATGGAGAGAGGAGGAAGTTGGTGAGAACTGAGAAAAAGACAGGTAAGAAACACATCATGGTAGGTGTAATACAGATAATTTAAACAGAGCATTGGAAGAGGAAAGAGGAAGGTACAGAGCAGGCCCTTTGGACCAGGAGGTAGGGAAGCCCTCCTA
>NW_023251297.1:0-171 GCF_002007445.2 Ailuropoda melanoleuca
TAACATAGTTAAAATGTCCATGCTACCCAGAGCAATCTACACTTTCAATGCTATCCCTATCAAAATACCAAAGACATTTTTCAATGAACTGGAACAAATAGTCCTTAAATTTGTATGGAAACAGAAAAGGCCCCGAATCTCCAAGGAACTGTTGAAAAGGAAAAACAAAGC
>NW_023251297.1:335-619 GCF_002007445.2 Ailuropoda melanoleuca
TCTTTGATAAAGCAGGAAGAAACATCCGGTGGAAAAAAGACAGTCTCTTCAATAAATGGTGCTGGGAAAATTGGACTGCTACATGCAAAAGAATTAAACTTGACCACTCTCTCACACCATACACAAGAAATAAACTCCAAATGGATGAAAGACCTCGATGTGAGACAGGAATCCATCAAAATTCTAGAGAACATGGGCAACAACCTCTACGAAATCGGCCAGAGCAATCTTTTTCACGACACATCTCCAAAGGCAAGAGAAACAAAAGATAAAATGAACATATG
>NW_023251298.1:0-525 GCF_002007445.2 Ailuropoda melanoleuca
TAACTGGTCAAGGAGAGGTGACTAAACTCATCCTGGGGGCAGAGGAATTCTGTCGGATCCCCTGTAGAAAAGTTTGGAAATGACTTTGGAGGGTTGGGGGCCTCCTCCGAGTGTTCGGGGCCTCTGGGCCCAGGCCTTTCTGGACTCTTCCTTCCCTTGCCAACAGGAAGCCAGGATCACCCAGGGGACGTATCCAGCCTGACTGTGTCTTGGGAGCTGCCAGCTCCAAAGGGTGCTGGTGGGCATCCCCGTGGACACGGCTGGGCACGTCGCTGTCGCCGGCTGCCTGGCACCCTGCCTTGGAAGCTGTGCTGAGCGAGCTGTGACACCACCTAAGACAGGAGAACAGGCTGGCTTAGAAACACACCATGAGCAGGNGTGAGCAGGCCACGCACGGGGAAGCAGGATGGACACCGGGCTTGCCAGGTCAGGCGCCAGAGGGAGTGGCTTCTAAAACTCTCCTGGAGCAGCTGGGGTGACTGCTCTTGCTGATTCCCCCACCCCACTTTTTAAAAAATTTGTTAG
>NW_023251299.1:0-536 GCF_002007445.2 Ailuropoda melanoleuca
TCAATTGAGAGGATCATATGGTTCCTGAGTCTTTTCTTGTTGATATGATGTATCACGCTGATCGATTTGCGGATGTTGAACCACACTTGCATCCCAGGTATGAATCCCACTTGGTCATGATGGATAATCCTTTTATTGTACTGTTGGATTCTATTAGCAAGGATCTTGTTGAGGATTTTGGCATCCATATTCATTAGAGAAATCGGTCTGTAATTCTCCTTTTTGAGGGGGTCTTTGCCTGGTTTGGGGATCAAGGTAATATTAGCCTCATAGAATGAGTTTGGTAGCTTTCCTTCTGTTTCTATTTTTTGAAATAGCTTTAGGAGAATAGGTATTATTTCTTCTTTGAATGTTTGGTAGAATTCCCCAGGAAAACCGTCTGGGCCTGGAGTTTTATTATTTGGAAGGTTGTTTATCACTGACTCAATTTCTTCATAGTNAACCACACTGAGATACCACCTTACACCAGTTAGAATGGCAAAAGTAGACAAGGCAAGAAACAACAATTGTTGGAGAGGATGTGGAGAAAGGGGATC
>NW_023251300.1:0-779 GCF_002007445.2 Ailuropoda melanoleuca
TAATGCCAAGTCTAATTTTTCTATAATGCTCCCCACAATATCACAGGGATACTGTGAAGATCAAATAAATTCATGAGTGTGAAAAAGCTTTACAAGCTCTCAAGTGCTATGCCAGTGTCCACAATTCTTCTCATTTATTCTGCAGAGGAAATGGGAACAGGCAATTTTTGGAACATGAGGGACTTCCTAGGAGAAAAAGCCTNGCCTGAGTGGGACATTCAGTATACCGTTAGAGAGGGAAGTAGTGGGCCAGGGGAGAGGGCTACCCAGAAGAAGTGGGAAATACAGACACTGTAGGTTAGGCCAAAAATTAATTTCTCAACCTTGTATATTATCAGTGACAGTGGTGATAGTAATTGCCCTATAATCAACTGAACATCATTTTCTATATTATCCTTGGTGTACTATGCCTGTGATAAAGGATCTCAATTCCAAAACTACTTGAGAATGAGTACGGGCAGTATACCCCTCTTCCTTATGCATACCCTAATTGCCAACGTCACAACATAATACAAGCCCCACATGGATCAAGTAGCAGTATCTCTAGGTTCTAGAAGCTCTGAGTTTTTCAATACCTTCAAGTCTGGCCTCTGATCAATGGTAACAAATGCAACAAGAAAACTGGGGAAAAGGAGGCCAAGCCACAAGTCCTCAGGAGTAAGAATTTTTGGTAATTTCTGACACTTTCCCCCATTACCATCTTCTCTTTTACGCACTGTTTCCTGAAGAATCAGCTATAAGGCTTCCTTCCACACCTTTGATTTCATATATCCTAACCA
>NW_023251301.1:0-2244 GCF_002007445.2 Ailuropoda melanoleuca
GAGTACTGATATTTGGATGGTTTCATTTTCTATCATTTCATATAAATTGAACTCATTTTCACAATCTCTGAAGAATATGCTTCTAATATGTGTTATATTTTACTAATATCCCAGTTCAAGAGAGATGCCTTTGAATCTACAGAATAAATGAAATAAAATAATAAATAACATAAGATATAATAATAAAATAAATAACAAAATAAAGCCTTGTTTTTGCACTTATCTTCACATCACTCCAAAATTTGTAGGTGATGGTGCAGCTAGAAGGACACTCATTGTAACTAACCACAAACCTAACTTATTAAGGTTTAATCGTTCCAGTAATACGACATGTGTGGCTCACAGTAATCTTTCTCTTGGTCTGAAAGGCCCTTGCCCCCTAATCTCTAGAAACCTGGCTCCATTTTGAGGCCTCTTCCAACCCATGGCAGACTCCTTGTCAAGAAGGGATTTTGTGAAAGCTGCCCATACAAGAGTTCCCACATCATTGCCGCAGCCCACCCCTTGCTCAGGACATTGGCTGAATTTCCTATTGAAATGGGGATTTTTCATTGTTTATGGGGTCTCTTCTCTTCCAACCAGTAACATGATCATGTCTTTACCTACCAATGGTGAGGCCCTTTCTTTCCCCACGGTTGATTCCAGCTGCTTGTTCAAATCTATGAAATATGTGGAGGCAGAAGGTATGGAGGTAGAGATGGGGGTTGCTGAATAGAGCACAAAACCCTCCTCTTAACCAGAATTCATGGTAGTTCATTCAATTCTCCAACTAACACTAAAATCCTTTTTCTCTTTTTTTGCTCTTTCACTCTGAGTGATGTATTTCCTTCCTCTCTGCCATCACCATAGTCCTTGCTGTACCCACTCCTGTGTCCATACCTTACTGTAGTCAGTGGCTGAGTTTCCTTGCTGGTGGAAGACAACTTGAAGTACAGCAAAAACAAGTGGCACCATTCTTAAAGGTTTGTGAAATAAGCTAACAGCCAAATAGATTAATGCATGTTGCTTCATGCCACAAAATTTCAAGCATAACTGTTCAATAAGTATTAAATAAATGCTGGTCCTGATTAAATCAATCCTTCAAAATGAAAAATTAAATTGTTTTAAAAATCCAGTCTATTCTTTCAGAAGTCGTCATTTTGGAAGAGCCTGCTAGACTGGACTAGGAATGTCATAGGACTTTTTAAAGGGTCTATAAAGAAATACATGCACAAAAACATGTGACAACGTGTAGCCATAATAAAAGGTATGAAGCTCTACTCTGCTACAACTATGTAAGTGCAACGTGTGTGTTTGTGTCTCTGTGCCGCATGTGAGACAGGTAGGGGAGGACCGTGAGGAAAATCTAAGGTTTTGTCCCATAAGCTTTGATACATACTTCTGTACCTTTTATAAGGGAAAGCTTGTTGCTTATACGATTATTTGCAAACATGAGCAGCACATATAGGAGAAGGAATCTAGGATTTACAATCAGGAGACATCAGATTCAAATCCTCTATCTATCACTTCATACTGTTTTATTCTGTCAGCTACCTTAATTTTGAGTCTTTGTGAAGGTGACGATAAAAATAAAAATCTTGCATCACAAGATTATAGTAAAGATGAGAGGAGATGACATATGAGTAAACCCCTATAAATATTGTGTTTTTATTGTTGTTATCATAAACACTGTGTTGTTTTTATTATGAATACTACCTTGATTTCTTCTATCAGATTCTGAAGAGTTAGGTTGTTGCATGAAATCATATATATTATTCATATCTGTATCTATATATAGATATAGATATATAATTTTGATATTGGGATATAAAATCTATTTAACATTAAAATTAGTTTTGATGTTAAGGAGTAGATTATCAACTCTTTAATAATTACAAGGAAAAATACAAGTTTACAAGGGAAAAAAGGAGACACAGGAAAAAAGAACTCATCTTATATTAACTGACTGTATGCCAGGACACTTTTAAATGTGTCCTCAAGAACCGGAAAGGTTATAGTGTTTTCTCTTTTGACTCTGGTAGGGGAGGAAAAAATGATTTTCCCTATACCTTTTTGAGTTCTTAGCTGAGATCCCTGTAATAAAAGGCAGATTAACAAGGGAAAAACAAACAACTTTATTCACATGAGTACCTCACATATTCATGGGGATGCTCAGGGGAAAAAATGAGTAGCTCCCAGGAGGCTTAGAATGTAAAGTGAATTACCATCTTCCTAGGGAAAAGGATTAGAGATGTAGGCCTCTTA
>NW_023251302.1:0-2093 GCF_002007445.2 Ailuropoda melanoleuca
GCATTCTATCCAACTGATATAAATCTTTCAAGTGTGAGGGCTAATTCACAGATGACATGATCTTATACGTAAAAAACCCTTAAGATTACACATACACACACACACACATACACACACGTACACACACAGAGCAAGATAAGAAATCCACACACAAAAATCAGTTATGTTTCTATATACTAAAAATGAACATCTGAAAAGGAAATTAAGAAAAAAATCCATTTACAATAACATCAAAAGCAATAAAATACTTAGGAATAAATTTAACTAAGGAGATGAAAACTTATTAACTGAAATCTACAAAACGTTGCTGAGAGAAATGCAAGAAGACACCAATAAATGAAAAGACATCCTGTGTTCATGGGCTGGAAGACTTATTAGTGTTAAGATGTTCACACCACCCAGAGGGATCTGTAGACTCAATGCAATCTCCATCAATATCCCAATAATGTTTATGGCAGAAATAGAAATCCTAAAATTCATACAGAACATCAGGAGACCTGGATTAATCAAAACAATCTTGAAAAATAACAAAACTGGAAAGACTCACACTTTCCAATTTCAAAATTCACTGCAAGCTACAGTAACCAAACCACATGGTACTCACATGAAGACAGAAACATAGATCAATGGAATAGAATAGAGAACCCAACAATAAACTTTTGCATGTAGAGTCAAATGACCTGTGACAAGGGTGTCAAGGACATTCAATGTGGAAAAAACAGGCTTTTCTACAAATGGTATTGGGAAAATTGGATATCCATATGCCAAACAGTAAAGTTGGATCCTTACCTTATACCGTGTAAAAAAATTAACTCAGAGTGTATAGAAGACCTCAAACTAAAATTCTTAGAAGAAAACATAGGCGGAAAGCTTCAAGACACTGGATTTTGCAATAATTTCATGGATGTAACACCAAAAGCACAGGCAAAATACATACAATTCCCAGCCAGGTTAACATAAAACCTCACATTGAAGACCTGTTTATTTATTCAGTTCCTATTCCTATATCACTGTCTGTGGCAACTGATGACTTGTTCCTTAAATTGTCAGTAAAGCAAATCTGATGTGAAACAAACTTGGACCAGTTTTTTAAATTAAAATATAGATGATACATAGATAAATGAATTGCATAGGGACCAGGCAGGTGATAAGCAAAGAGAAAAGAGTATGAGAATGACCATGAGGCCTTCCCATCTATCATTTTCTAAACCCTCCTTAAGAGTGGCAAGAGTGCAATGAAATGTTCTTCTCTTCTTAGATGAGTGCACATGTGCAGACACAGCCTCAGGGTTGGGAATGGATAGGAAGTAGAGGGGACTGGGGTGAACCAGAGTACACATGGCTCCCCCAAGGCGGGCACACTTCACAGCTGAACAGTTCATCATGGCCATGTGGAAACAAGGACCTGGAGTCTGTAGCTCTTCTGAGCTCTCCATAAAAAGCAGAAATCCATATTCTCATGTAAAATCAACCTATTTTTCATTGTAGCTCAACGTTTTGTTTTAATACACTTCGTGCCAAACAAAACATCCCTGAAAACTGGATGGGAGCAGAGGACTGCTTCTGGGAAAAGTCGTCCCCTCCCCCCGGTGATATCTGAAAGATCATCCTGTATCACATACCTGTATAGACACATTCTCCTCTGCTAAGATCACAGCAAAGCCCTTATCATTTTATCAGTCAAGTGTCTGCTGAAAACCTCAAAATATTGTTGCTATCCTGTCATTGAAAACTTTGCACTGTATACTTTACAGGGGTGAATTTTATGGTGCATGAATTATACCTCCAAAAAACTGTTCTGTTTTAAAAATCAAACATGTTCAAATCTAACCCCAAACTTGAGGAACTCAGGTGCCTTCTGCCTACCACAGTCAGGCAACACCCAGCGCTTCAATCTTTCCTTCTCCTTATGTCACATGGTACACTGAGTTAACGGTCAGTTCCCATTAATTATTGNATCAGTTCCCATTAATTATTGATTTTTCTCAGATAATACTTGTTAAAGAAGAATTAATACTATTGTTTTTTTTTATTTTTATTTATTTTTTTTTAATTTTATTTTATTATATTGTGTTAATCACCATACAGTACAT
>NW_023251303.1:0-2749 GCF_002007445.2 Ailuropoda melanoleuca
TTCTTTGAATTAATCACCAATTTGCTTCTGGCATCTCATAGCAGCAACCATCAACCACTGCATGGTAGCCTTATTTCCCTCAAACACCATCAACACATCAAGATCTGTATACGCCACATTTCTTTTAAGTTAACAGACTTGACTTTTCACAACAGTTTTAGATTCACAAAGAAGTTGAGCAGATAGTAGAGAGTTCCCATAACCCCCACCCTCCCACGCGTGCTTTCCCCTATTACATCTTGGCTTCGTGTGCTACGTTTGTTACAATTCATGATGAATATGGACACAACAATTATGAACTAGTTTATATCTTGATTCACTCTTTGTGTGGGATAGCTCTATGGATCTTGACAAATGTGTGATGTCATGTATCTACCATTAGGATTGTATTGGTTAGAGTTAACAGAACCAGTAGGAAATACATAGACAAAGGTTCACTGAACAGACACACACACATACACACACACATACTGAACACATATAAGTAGAGTTCAAGAGAACCAGTAAGATGGCTTTATGAGGGATTAATTCATGCAATTATGGAGGCTGACAAGTCTCAATATCCTCAGTCAAGCTTGACACCCAGGACAACTGATGGGGTAGTTCGAGTCCAAGGGTCTGCAGGTTTAAGACCCAGAAAGAGCTGATGTTTCAGTTTAAGTCCAAAGGCAGGAAAAAACTGGTGTTCCAGCTCAAGGCAGTCAGGCAGGAGGAAATTCCTTCTTTTTCAGGAAGGGGTTGGCCTTTTTGCTGTATTCAGGCCTTCAAGTGATCGGATGAGGCCCACCACATTAGGGAGGACAATCTGCTTTACACAGTCTACCCAATTCAAATGTTAATCCCATCTACAACACTCTCACAGACAAACTCAGAATAATGTTTGACAAACTATCTGGTATCCCATGACCTAGTAAAGTTGACACATAAAATTAATCAACAAAAGTGTCATATAGAATAATTTCACCACCATAGAAATCTCCTGTGCATCAACTCCTTATCCTTCTCCCCTCTCCCAAACCCTGGCAACCACTGATCTGTTCACCATTTCTGTAGCTCTGACATTGCCAGAAAGTCATGTAGTTAGAATCATACAATAATCAGACAGAAGAGCCAAAGGCTGGTAGAAAATACTTGCAAAACATGTCTGATAAAGGATTTATCCAAAATATACAAAGAACGCTTAAAATGGTAAGAACACAAACAACCCAGTTAAAAAATGGGCAAAAGATCTGAACAGACACCTTCCCAAAGAAGATGCAAATAGCCATGGGAAAAGTGTTCAACATTATATGTTGCCAGGGAATTGTAAATGAAAAAAATCTCGAGGTACCACTAGACACCTATTGGAATGGTGACATAAAGAAAACTGATGATACCAAATGCTAGCCAGGAGCAACAGGAATGCCTTCATTGCTGATGGGAATATGAATGGTACAGCCACTTTGGAGGACAGTTTGGCCATGTCTTACGAAGCTAAACAAATGATCCAGCAATCTTACTCCAAGGTATTTACTCAATTGGGCTCGAGACTTACTTTCACACAAAACCTGCACATGAATGTTTATGGCAGCTTTATTCATAACTATCAAAAACTGGCAACAACCAAGACGTCCTTCATTAGGTGAATAGATAAACTATGGTGGCACAGGGAGGAGGGAGCAAAATAGATGAATTTGTAAAATACCTAAGACTACAAAAAAGGTCAAAGCCACATCTTACGCCTGTGAGCCTACATTATCACCGGAGAAGGAGGGTCTGCTGTCTTAGAAAGCAGAGTGCAGTGAGCCTCCATCTGGAAAGCATTCAGTTCTGCATGGAAAGCAGGAGATGCTGAGGATGCTTGCCTTCCCCCATATTCCAGAAGCCAGAGGGAGGGGCTTGCTGCCTTCCTGAGGTGTTGTCCAGATCTCACCTGCTTCTTGTTCTAGATCTTATTATCCTGTCTGCAGCAGAATGGTGGAGTGACCAAAGCCTGACTTGAAAGACACCATAAAACCTACCACTCAGTTCAGTTGAGCTCACCCAACACTTGTCCACACCTTCTCCATGGCCAAGACCAAACTCAGAGTCTCTTTCCCANCCCAACACTTGTCCACACCTTCTCCATGGCCAAGACCAAACTCAGAGTCTCTTTCCCACTGGCCAGTATCATGCTTTGGATTTTCAGGACCCCAGAAGTGCGCTACAATAAAGTGAACTAAGGACCCCATTGAATTCAGCTGTCTTATTAGGCAGAGGTAAGAGGTGAGTACCCAGTGACAAGAACCAGGAAGAATCAAGGTTTAGAGAAGATGGGTTGGAGGTATTAGGATTTGGCAGAAGAAAGATCTAGATAGAACTCAAAGGCGGGATGCATAAAGCTGAGGCCGGAGGGCTATTTTGATCTAGAAGCAACATGTGGGCTTCACATAAGGAGTGTGGATTTCTTACTTTTTTTTTAAATTTCATTTATCCATTTGAGAGAGACAGAGCGAGAGAGAAAGCACAAGCAGGGGGATAGTGGCAGGGGGAGAACCAGGCTCTCCACGGAACAGGGAGCCCAATGCAGGGCTCAACCCCAGGACCCCGAAATCATGACCTGAGCTGAAGGCTGATGCTTAACTGACTGAGCCACCCAGGTGTCCCCAAGAGTGTGGATTTCTAAAGACACACTTACCTGGCTCTCTGTTTGCTAATGTGCTATTTGAGTTCTGGAGACACTGAAGGAATGTTTATCGTGATAATTTTAAGGGAAAAGCAAGGGGACTTG
>NW_023251304.1:0-2799 GCF_002007445.2 Ailuropoda melanoleuca
ATACATGCACACAACACCCAGATCCATGCCCCAAACACGTTTCTGTGCAAGCTGAGCCCGAGGTAGGATCGAAGGGCTGCCCGGTCAGACTCCAGTTGTTCTGGGATGTTTGCGTTCATCTCTCCTAGTTCATATTGTATTGACAGCACTTCAAACTGAGATGATTACTTGTAACGTTTAGACACATGGGGATGTTTGATAAGCAATATACATGCTATTTATTCCTTACATTTCCTCCTGATGAATCTAAGTAAGCTCCACAGAGCATGGCATTTCTTGTGAAATAGAGAACATTTCCAGTATTTTCAAAGTATGTTACTGCATTGAAATACACAGGGCTTTGGGTAGATGTGAGATATAAAAGCGTTGATCAGTTGATGCCTGGATTAAAATACTGTCCTCTAGAGTCATAATAACTAACAGGGGGGCTCACAGACTTAAGGAAAACAGCACGCACCCTCACATCGGTGCTTCCCTGGTCTGCACAGAATCACACGTCAGCACCAACCGCCGCGTCACAGCTGACACTCCCACGTCACTGGCTAACAGGGGGGCTCACAGACTTAAGGAAAACAGCACGCACCCTCACATCGGTGCTTCCCTGGTCTGCACAGAATCACACGTCAGCACCAACCGCCGCGTCACAGCTGACACTCCCACGTCACTGGCACTAACGCGTCACACCCTCAATGTCTGTGACACGAAGGCTACAGAAAACAACTGTCACACTGGTGTCATCGTACTAGGGCCTGACATCTGAACGGATTTATCAGCATTGATGTTAATAGGCTTTTCTCTGAGCTAAAGTTGTGTTTTTCCCGCAGTTGCCCACCTACTTCCATGAAAAAGCTGTAATACAGTCCAGCTACGGACCTCCTAAGAGAGCCACGGTCACGATGCAAGAAGAAGGGATATGCCTCCAACAGATTGCTAGAAAAATGCTAAACTGGGGGGGTAGTTAAGATGGCAGAGGAGTAGGGGACTCCTTTTTCAGCCGGTCCCCTGAGTCGAGCTGGATAGGTACCAGACCAGCCTGAACACCCACGGAATCAGCCTGAGATGCAGGAAGATACATCTGGATCTGTACAAACGAGCACCGCCAGTGCTGAGTATTGAGGTACGAAGCGGGGAGCCATGAAACTGCGCACAGATATGGGAAGATAAATGGAAGGGAGAGGGAGCCGCCGTGTTCAGGCACTGGGAAGCGGTAGCCACCTGCACGGGGGAGCGGGCGGACTCTCGGACGACACCCCCAACACAACAGACTGGGACCGTGAGCCGGGAGCGAGCGCCACCAGACTGAAATGGAGCTCTGGTGTGCTCACTGGATTCAGACTGAGACCGGGAGCTCCAGGAGTGCGCGGGGTCGGCTGGCGGCTGGCAGTTGGCGGTGTTAGAAACACAAAGGACAGGGGCGCCTGGGTGGCACAGGGGTTAAGCCTCTGCCTTCGGCTCAGGGCGTGATCCGGGCATTACGGGATCGAGCCCCACATCAGGCTCCTCCGCTATGAGCCTGCTTCTTCCTCTCCCACTCCCCCTGCTTGTGTTCCCTCTCTCGCTGGCTGTCTCTATCTGTTGAATAAATAAATAAAATCTTTTAAAAAAAAAGAAAAGAAACACAAAGGACAAAGATGCGCCTGCCCTGGAAGTGAGGGCTGGGACGCTGGGTGTGGGGTGCACATCCCGGAAGCTGCGGGGTTGAGCAGCACCAACAGTAACAGAGTTAAAGTGGCCAGAACATCAGTGGAGAACGGTCCCCGATCCCTCTGTTCTGAGACAAAGGCTGAGATTCAGCCGCTGCTGCTCTGACACCCAGAAGAAGCACAATAAACCGCCAGGGAAAGCCGCCAGAGAACAAAAGCCTGGAAATACCGGCTCACAGCGTGCCCATCCCCATCCCCCCTCGCAGAGGACATGGAGACTCTACCCAAACAGGGTTGCCTGAGTATCGGTGCGGCAGGCCCCTCCCCCAGAAGGGAGGCTGAAAAATCAAGAAGCCCACAACCCGGGGCACCTGGGTGGCTCAGTCATTGAGCGCCTGTCTTCGGCTCAGGCCGTGATCCCGGCGTCCCAGAAAGGAGTCCCTCATCGGGCTCCTCTGCTGGGAGCCTGCTTCTTCCTCTCCCACTCCCCTGCTTGTGTTCCCTCTCTCGCTGGTTGGCTCTCTGCCACATAAATAAATAAAATCTTTAAAGAAGAAGCCCACATCCCTAAGATCTCTATAAAACAAGGGCACATGGCCTGGGTCCCAGTCAATAATTTGGGCTCTGGACAACCCCGCAACCTCTCCTCATCAGAATGAGAGAAGGAGAAGTCCTCCCCAGCAAAGAAGAGACAATGAGTCTGTGGCCTCTGCCACAGAAATAATGGATATGGATGTCACCAAATTATCAGAAATGGAATTCAGAGTAACAATGGTCAAGATGATGAGTAGACTTGAAAAAAGTATTAACGAAAATATTACTGAGAATATAGAATCCCTAAGGGTGGAAATGAGAGCAAATCTGACAGAAATTAAAAATTCTATGAGCCAAATGCAGTCAAAACTAGAGGCTCTGACAGCCAGGGTCACCAAGGCAGAGGAACGTATTAGCAAATTGGAGGATGGGTTAGTAGAAGAAACAATTAAAATAGAAGCTGGACTTAAAAAAATCCACGCCCATGAATGTAGGTTACGGGAGATTACTGACTCAATGAAATGATCCAATATCAGAATCATCGGCATCCCCAAGGGGGTGGAGAGAAACAGAGGTCTAGAAGAGATATTTGAACAAATTGTAGCTGAAAACTTCCCTAATC
>NW_023251305.1:0-150 GCF_002007445.2 Ailuropoda melanoleuca
GGTCTCTGGCAGGGGTAGAGGAAGGGGCAGGAGCAGGAGCAGGGGCAAGAGCTGGATGATAGGAACAGGAGTACAGGCAGGGGCCAAGGCAGTGGCTCTGGCAGGCGCAGGGGCAGGAACCAGAGCACAGGCAGGCTCTCTGTGGGCAGG
>NW_023251305.1:346-618 GCF_002007445.2 Ailuropoda melanoleuca
GCTCACCCACCTGCCTGCCTCTGCCTGTGCCTTTGCAGAGACAGAACCCAACCCAGGGGCGCCCAGAGAAGCCACAGCTAGGAAGGAACCCTCCCCGGGACGTCTCCCTGACTGCAGTCCACCCACTGGGTGCTCTGAGCCCGGTCCTTGCTTCTGGACCCATACCAGCCTCTGGGGGCTCTTCCCTGTGGGGCCGGCACTGACCCATCCCCGCATACCCCATGCACCCAGCCCCAGCCTTCTCACCCTCGGGGTCAGACTCCGTGGCCTCC
>NW_023251306.1:0-1173 GCF_002007445.2 Ailuropoda melanoleuca
TACTAGGTACGAACAAAAGGAGTGTTCTCATAAGCCACTTTTGAAGGGGACGAGATCTCCAAAAGATATGTCCTTGACATCCTCAAAAATGTAAGAGGCTTCTCTGTAAGAGGGGGAGACCGGTTACCTGCAGAGCTTCCGTTCTGCTCAGCAATGTCTGAGCCTGGCTCTCAGCAGGGTGAAACTGCCCCCCTGGGGCCTTCGGGAACNCTGGGGCCTTTGGGAACATGGAGAATTGTCCCACCCAAAGGAGGGGGTGCCAACTCCTGCCAGCAGTGATCTCTGCTCATCCCTCACATAGAGCTCAGTCTCCCTCCCAAGTACACATTGAACATGTATATAAAGAATATTGGCTGGAAGGGATAATCGATTATCCTGCCCTAGCATGCTAAATTGTAGCCTTGCCCAGGGCGTGTTCATGTCTTGGTCTTGCCCTAATTATTCCAGAAGGGATGACCCAGGGAGGTATAACAGTCCCTCGTAGCTTGGTGTTGTGGGGTGTCTACTCTTACTTGGAGCCGGGGGAGAAAAGAATGTCTCCATTCTGTGGGTGTAGACTACTACAGCACGTGGGTTTCCCCAAGGCTGGGGTGAAAATCAAGATCACAAAAATGATACAAACAGCATGCCCTGGCTTCTCCCTGTACCCCATGCCATTTTTCTCCTCTCATCAGGAAGTGTGTATAGTGGCTGCGGCTGAGGCCTCTGATGCCACACCTGTGCCAAAAGCCAACCAGAGCCCCCGCAAAATCACCTGGAGAACCACCTCCCATCACAGCCGTAGCTGCCATGTCCTGCTCCTGCTGATGACCTGTCCGCCGGGTCAGCACTGGGCTGCCCACCGAGCCTCCACTGTGAACACAAACCTCCTATTGCCAGTGCTGCTGTGTGGAATGTTCTGGAGTCCTCAGTGCATTAAATCAGACTGGGATCTTTACCAGCTCAGGGAGATTTGTTCTTCCTGTGTTGGNCTTGTTCTTCCTGTGTTGGTACCCCAATTCACCATGATTTGTGGGAAGGCTATTCTTCCTGGTTTTGCCCACACCCTCTTCCCAGGCTTAGAGTGGAACAGGTTCATGGGGCCAGGCAGGATGACAAAATGAGGTTAGGGGCCCTGCCGTGCCCCCAACAGCTCAGTAGCTATCACCATCCTTGCACATGGAACTCCTTCCC
>NW_023251307.1:0-643 GCF_002007445.2 Ailuropoda melanoleuca
TATATCAAGTCAGGACATTGTACACCTTAGACTTACACAAAATTATATGTCAGTTATATATCAACAAAGCTTGGGGTGGGGGAATCTGTGTAGCAAAGGAAAAAATAAATAGAGTGAAAAGGGGTTAATGTCCTGAATATATAAAGGACTCCTACAACTCAACACTGAATATCAAATTGCCTAATTAGAATATGGGCAAAGGACCTGAATAACTCTTTCTCTAAAGAAGATAAATGAATGGCCAACAAGCATATGAAAAGATGTTCAACATCACTAATCATCAGGGAAATGCAACCCAAAACCACCACGAGGTATCACCCTACACCTGTTAGTACGGCCTCTATCAAAAACCCCTTGAAAATAATAAGTGGTAGGAAGTTGTGAAGAACTTGGAACCCTTGTGCACTCTTGGTGGGAATGTAAAATGGTGCAGCCACTATGAAAAACAGTGGGGATTCCTCAGGAAAAAAAAAAGAAAAGAAAAGTAANGAAAAGAAAAGTAAAGTAAAGAAGAGAAAAGAAAAAAAAATAGAATGACATATGATGTAGAATTCCCATTTCTAGGGCTATATCCACAAGAAACAAAACCAGGATCTCAGAGATCTGCTCACTCCTGTGTACATTACAGCATTATTCGCAGTAG
>NW_023251308.1:0-591 GCF_002007445.2 Ailuropoda melanoleuca
GGCATATATATTTATAATTGTCATATCCACTTGTTGAATACTTCCTTTAAGAATAATATAGTGCCTTTCTGCGTCTCTAACTATAGTCCTTAGTTTAAAATCCAATCTATCTGATATGAGAATTGCTCCCCCAGCTTTATTTTGAGGTCCATTTGCNAGAATTGCTCCCCCAGCTTTATTTTGAGGTCCATTTGCGTGAAAGATGGTACTCCATCCCTTTACTCTCAGTCTGAATGCATCTTTGGGTTCAAAATGAATCTCTTGTAGACAGCAAATGGATGGGTCATTTCTTTTTATCGAATCTGCAACCATGTGGCATTTTATGGGAGCGTTTAAACCATTCACATTGACACTGGGAACTGAGAGATAGAATTTTAATGATGCCATGTTGCAAGTAAAGTCTTTGTATTGGTTGTGACTTTCTGTTCTGTATCACTTTTGGGGCCTTTTTACCTTTATAGAACCCCCCTTAATATCTCTCCTGTAGGGCTGGTTTCGTGGTTATGAAATTGGTTAATGACTGGCAATTCTGGAACGTCTTTATTTCTCCATCAATTCTGAATGACAGCCTTGCTGGATAAAGGATCCTTG
>NW_023251308.1:621-886 GCF_002007445.2 Ailuropoda melanoleuca
CTCTGAAAGAGCTTTAAAAATGCCCCCCCCAAGCCTTTCTCTCATTCCAGGTCTGTGTAGACAGGTCTGATGTAATTCTGATACCTTTGCCTTGTTACGTGAGAAATTTCTTTGCCCTGGACGCTTTCAATGCTGTATCCTTGGATCTAATATTTGCAAATTGCACTATGACGTGACGTGGCGTAGATTTGTCAGGGTTGAGCTTGGATGGGGTCCTCTCTGCCTCTTGGACACGAATGCTTGTTTCCCTTGCTAGATTAGGGAA
>NW_023251309.1:0-209 GCF_002007445.2 Ailuropoda melanoleuca
CTGAGACCCCACACAGTCCAGGGAAATATCAACAATCATCATCTCTCGTGAGTAAGGGAGCATGAAAGAAATTTTCAGGATTTTGGAGGACTCAGTGCCCTTCTCATTGGTAATAAACAAGAGCGCCCAGGAAAACACCTCCAGCGAACAGCAGCAATTTCACTGGGGACCCCGATTCCACATTGGGTGTAGGGGCCTGGGCCTCGAGG
>NW_023251309.1:475-624 GCF_002007445.2 Ailuropoda melanoleuca
GTCTTAGCACTATCATCACCCTTCGTGAATAGAGGAAACATGAGGGAAAGTGGTCGCGGAATCTGATGAGAGTGCCCCATAGTGGTCTCTGAGACCCCACACAGTCCAGGGAAATATCAACGATCATCATCTCTCGTGAGTAAGGGAGC
>NW_023251309.1:791-1263 GCF_002007445.2 Ailuropoda melanoleuca
CTTAGAACCAAGAAACAAAGTGTGAGGGGAAAGCCCTTGAAGTCACGACGGCCTTATGGAAGGTGGAATAGGAATCAAGGTGCTTTCGTACCGTGAGTGAAACACGCTGAACACAGTACTGAGATAGTCAATTCGGCCAAAACCCGCTTCCAATGAAATGCTTGCTCCCTGGGGAAATCCTGACAAAACTACTGGAGGCAACGGAACGAAAAGGCCCAAAACACATCCGTCAGAAACAACACCGTACAGGGACCATCTTAGCATTATCATCACCGTTCGTGAATAGGGAAACATAAGGGAAAGTTGTCGCGGAAGCCTGACGAGAGTGCCCCATAGTGGTCTCTGAGACCCCACACAGTCCAGGGAAATATCAACAATCATCATCTCTCGTGAGTAAGAGAGCATGAATGAAAAGGTTCAGGATTTTCGAGGACTCAGCGCCCTTCTCATTGGTAATAAAGCAGAGCGTCCA